>NC_066583.1:373296784-373598034 GCF_024323335.1 Lathyrus oleraceus | reverse complement strand
CTAGTTTGAAATTAAAATCATATTTACTATTCAAAATAGAAATTTTGAATTTACATAAATGGTGCGAAACCATCGATACTCGTTTGAGCTCGATTTGTTAAATTTCTTGACTATATGATTATATATTTTATAGTTATTGTGTGATTTATACGAATTGAATTATTATATGACTTATATTTGTTTTTAGTCATGACTATTTAAATAATTAAACTTGCTACATTAATTTTATACTATTCAATATGAATATTGATTATGGATACCAATTTTAATGTGAAATTAATATCCTATGATCACTTAATTGGTTTTGTCTTTTTGTCGTCATATGTGATTTTCCTCTATATTCAAAATTGATCCATCAAAGTTGCTTTCGCCTTTCGGCTTTATGTTTCTCCTAAAACTAGTTTTATCATTACGAGATTTTGTTGAGAAATATAAGGAAATGTTTATACGTTTTGCTAGAATCGTGAGAAATATTAATATAAATTATTTTTAATACTATTTCCTAATTTATTTTAACGTGGTTCTAAGTATCTGGCAAGCTAAAATCTCTAGTTTTTAATTAATGAGTATGTGTTATGCTAAATTTATCGTATGAGTGGGATTTCTAGGTTCTTTTGCCGGAAATCAAGATCCTGTAAATCTTTGTTCTCATGTAACATTAGATTTTTGAACTCGTGCAGGGTAGTATTTATTGTTTATCCAAAACATGTGACACTTGTCAATCCATGATGCTTGCATTATCATTAATCATAATTATTTTTTAACATGTGCATTTTCAAGAAATCATCAGTTCGTCACTTGAGCTAGTTCATTCAGTTATGGAGAAATCTGACTGAAGTAATACATATCAGTACGAACTTAGAGAGTCCAAGTTTGATGAGCTTAAAATTTTTGGCTCCCTGTTGATTGCTAAGCAAAAAGATGTACTCAAGAGGACCTATGGTAATATGTTGGGTGTCCGGATGACCAAGGTAGACTCGAGTGTGATCCTTACTTTTGCCCAGTTCTATGACCCCACATCGCATTGTTTCACGTTCCAGGATTTTCTTCACCCTCCTACTCTGAAGGAGTTTGCTCATATTGTCCATATTCCAGTTAGGGATCAGGTTATTTACATGGGTTCTGTGGGGTTTCCAGAGGTTGCTTCGGTGGCTCAATATCTTCATCTCCAAAAGAATCTGGTTGAATCTAATCTTCGTACAAAGGGAAACCTCTAGAAACCAGATTAGATTTAACCAGATTCTTCCAGAGATAAGGATCTTGAGCCACTAAAGCAACCTATCGAAACCCCATAGAACTCATGTAAGGAACTTGATCCCTAATTGGAATATGGACAAAATGAGTAAACTCCTCTAGAGTAAGAGCCAGGAGAAAATCCTAGAACATGAAATAATGCAGCATGAGGTCATAGAACTAGGCAGAAGTATGGATCAAACCGGGGTCTACCTTAGTCATCAGGACCCCAAACAAATTACCATAGGCCCTCTTGAATACATCTTTTTGCTCCATGATCAACAGGAAACCAAGCTTCTTAAGCTCATCAAAATTCCGACGTTACACGAGAACAAAGGTAAGCATGGTATTGGTTTCATGCAAAAGAACCCAATATCCCACTCACAGGCATGAATTAAATAAACCACCAACACAACCATTTCACAACCAACCTTAAATACTTGTACCACTTCTAAAACTATTATCTATACCCCCAATTCTTTTGATATAGAAAGTCATTCTTCTGACTCTGACTTTTCTATACCCACTTCAATCACCCTAACCATACCAGAAGCCTGTGTCTTTCCAGAAAGCCAACCCTCTCCACCAACTCCACACCATCAACCTCTCATTGATGAACCTGTCATTGATACATTCATGGAATGAATCCGAAACAGCAAACCATATACCCCTGATTCTTCTGACCAAACCATTTTTATTTCCTCTGATATTGATATTCAATCTAAACATGGTGTATTTAATTTACAATATAAACAAATGAACAAGGAATGGAGAACAATCTCAATTCGAAGGAGAACAAAATTACATTGAAGGTCTATCAGAACAATTAAATTTAATTGAGCGAAGCGAAACGAAATCGAAGAGATGGAACATATACTCTACATTCTATTGTTTAGACATTTTATACCAACATTTTATTTTATCATTCGAAAATTATCCAGAGCAGAAAATATTATAATTTTTTTATTTTAATTTTATCTATTATTTAATAAAAAAGTTTAATAAAATAAAATTTATAAAAATAAAATTATAATTATACTATTAATTTATTTCATTCTATTAGATACATGTCAATTTAGGTGAAATGAAAAAGAAACTAATATAGTGGTATTGAATGGAATGAGTTCCATCAGATCTCATTTCATTCCGTCTATTGTTTTAAAGCGAAACAATAGAATATGATAATATTCCATTTAATTTCATTTAATTCCATTTTATTTCATCTCTTTCCATATATCTAATTTGTATTTATCATATTTAATTTTATATTTATTGATAAGAATTCAAATCATTCAATTGATATTAGTGGTTTAAAATATCGATGAATTTGATTACTAATTATATGTACTATAAGAAAGTACATAACACCACAGAACACACGAATAGTGTTGAGAATAATTTTAGAGATGTTAATTATGCTATTTAACAGCAAGAATAGTTAGAATAGAATCAATTATAAAATATTCGTTTGAAATTTTGGCCACATTTAAATGGTGTGATACCTTCAATTACTCGTTTATCCATCAATAATCTTGAACTAAACACATGATACTTCTAGTTTAAAATTAAAATCATATTTACTATTCAAAATAGAAATTTTCAATTTACATAAATGGTGCGAAACCATCGATACTCGTTTGAGCTCGATTTGTTAAATTTCGTGATGATATGATTATATATTTTATAGCTATTGTGTGAATTATATGAATTGAATTATTATATGACTTATATTTATTTTGCGTCATGACTACTTAAATAATTAAACTTGCTACACTAATTTTATACTATTCAATATGAATATTGATTGTGGATACCAATTTGTCGCAACCTGAAAAATACAGTGCGCGAAAAAACAACCGGCGAAAGAAAATGACAGAAGAGTCGCCACCGTGCGTTATTCATCCCAAAGGAGGGAAAGGAAACGCTCGAAGTAAACCTGAAAAGAGGAAAGGAAAAGACAAGGTCTCGCAACCAAATCTTGGGTTCGGGAGTCGGTTATGCGAAGGGAAGGTATTAGCACCCCTACGCATCCGTAGTACTCTACGGGATCCACTTTTGTAGTTCTTGTCTAAAGGGTGTGAGTTTATCTTGTGCTGTTTACCAAAAAAAAAAGGGTTAAATGAAAATGACTCGCGTGGATGTCGCATCCACTGCATACGTATCTCATCTGAATATGAGAATCAGAGTCTTCGTAGCTCGGCTGACCTATGGGTTGGGGGGAGGTGTGCTCGCTAAGACATCGCGTCTTATGCCTACGTATCTCATCTGGAATGAGAATCAGAGCAAGCCGTAGTTCGGCTAACTACGGGGTTATGGATTGGGTTTTGGACGAACGACGTCACTACGCAATCTACCGGATGCTCGACCTTTGGAGACTTACTCGCCTGTAGTAGAAGGAGTAAACGTGTTGCTTTGGGTTTTAGGGTTTGGGATGCTCGAGGGCAAACAGGCAGTCCTTGACGAAGGAACCGCGCTACATGTGGGGATATGAATACAAAACACAAAACATGTATCTCAAAGTAAAATGCCACCAAGGGGCTCAAACATTGCCTCCTATCGAGGTCTTCCAGCTAAGAAAGCGATAAAGTATGAGAAAGGGAAAAAATTACCACACGGATAAAGATCCGAAGTTACAGCAATTAAAGGAATGGAAAACCCAGGGATCCTTCCAAGCTAAACACCATCAAAGAAAGTGAGTCAGTACAGGTAATCGGAATGAAACCTCTAGGGGTATCCCACAAATAAAGTGGGAAACCACGCAAGTTATCCCTGCAAAAGTCATGTGCCTTCACAAAAACTCAACAAAAGGGTTAGTGAAACAAAATAGGGTAACCAAGAGTTGCCCTCAAATCAAAATGTAACCACATGAATCATGCCCTTTCAATTCACAAAAAGCAATAAAGGGTAGGAGGCCTAAACCTCTTGTCAAACACATGCATCAAAAGGGTATCAAATTCACCCATAATACCTCATATATTTAGAGCATTCAAATTAAAGGCATAAAGATGATGGATATAGGGCAAACCTCAGAGTACTTTTGCTCTCACTATCTTTTTCCTCGTGGTTTTGTTCTAAGGAAACCTCAGAGTACTTTTGCTTCTCTCCCTTTTTCTCAAGTGAATCTCCCAGTATAACTCCCAGTGTCTTTTCCTCTACTGAAACCTCAGTATTTATAGACTGATTTTCGTGGGTAATGGGCTCAAATGAGGGAGACCCAAGTCCAAAATAATTTGTTATATTTTATTTATTTATTTATTTTATTTAGTTAATTAATTAATTAATTAATTAAATATATTTTTTTGTTATTCTTTTTTCTTTTTTTTTTTTCTTTTTTTCTTTTTTTTTTTTTTAGAAAAAATGAAGGGTAAATTTTGGGGTATTACAGCTGTCCCTATTCAATCAACTGGAGACCCGGAAAGAAGATGACAGTTGCTTTCATGCTTTCGAGGTATCAAGGGATTGAATACAATAAAAGCCCAAAAATTTGCACTGAAGTGAAGTGAAGTCACAATGCCTGTCAGAATCGGCAAAGAGGTGGTCTTGAAAGAAGAATCCGTCTGGTACGGTGAGAGTCAGTCTGAATATCGAAAAAGAATTATAAACTGGATACCAAAATAAATGGTAACACAGAAATAACCATGGCCTGAATGCCGCTCAGCAGTCTGAATACTGGAAAGGATTTCGATCTGAACATCGGAAAATTGGCCTGAATGCCATAAGTCGCATCGACCTAAACGTCGGAAACTTCTTCGATCTGAACATCGGAAAGACTTGGCCTGAATGCCACTTCGGTCTGGATACCGGAAAACTGGCCTGAATGCCACTTCGGTCTGGATACCGGAAAACTGGCCTGAATGCCACTTCGGTCTGAATACCGGAAAAACTGGCCTGAATGCCACAAGTCGCATCGACCTGAACGTCGGAAACTTCTTCGATCTGAACATCGGAACACTGGCCTGAATGCCACTTCGGTCTGGATACCGGAAAACTTCATGCCTGTCAGTATTGGCAGAAATAGGGAATGATAATAGAGGCGGCGCATGGGCCAATGACACTTGCTGGGGATAACAAAGATAAGTCATGAACAATCTTCAGTCTGAGTACTGGAAACAACTTCTAGCTTATCACTTGGGATACCGAGAATGTTTTATGCTTACATGCGTATGTTTGAATTTTTCAATGGCGTAATGCTCCATGAAAATGGAAATGCTACGCGATTTGGAATGATGCAATGCAATATGATTCTACATGCAGGGATGCGAAATGCTGGGTAGAATGCCAAGTCGAGGCAAGGGGATCTGCTGGGGAAATGATTACCATCCTCTGGGCTCTGGCCAGGCTGCTGGAGATACACACCACAATGAACTCTGTGGGGAGATGACTAGCCATGCGGTGTTCTGGCCATACCGAGACTCTGATCGAGGAAAGAATGGCATTGGAAGCCTGCTGCTGAGGAGAGCTACACTGATTCTGGCAACCACAGTTTGCGAGAGATGACTCAGCAGGGGGAGCAAACACTGATACGGTACCGAGGTTCTGCTTCAAGAAAAGAAACCATGGATCTGGCATTGGGATTATCGATCTAGCATCGAACTCTAAGGAGCAGCCACTTCTGCTGGGAAGATACAGTTTGGCACTGTCAACTCCGCTGGGGAGTGTATGTCCTGAAACAACCGCTTGGGGAAGTACGGTGGTGAGAAACTGTTGGGGATTGAAGAATCCAACGCTCTGATCAGCTCTGCAGGGATAAGACACTGAATTTGTCTGTTGGTGACTTCACTGGGGAAGATATTCACGATCATCTGCAGGGAATTTTAAGGAAATGCCCCGAGGGTATCTGTTCTAAATAGACGATCCAAAGCACTTAAAATTTACAGTAATTTTAAATGTTTATTAAGCATGTACCTGTAAAGCCCTTATGTGTCATGATGCAATGTTTATCAAAAATTCGGACGTCATTTTTGCAAACAAAACAGTAAAATGAAAATGAAAACAGAGATATACTGAATAACATGATTTTATTGATTGAACGGCCTCTGAATAGGCATTTACATCAGGAAGCAATCCCTAGAAAGAGGTAATCGCACAAAAGATAAAAACAGAAATTAATCTAATGGCAATGTGAAATGGATTTCTATTGGGTTCCAATTCTGCTATGACTTGCTCGTCTTCAAGATCCTCCAGATGATCAGCCTTCTGAAAAGGTGATTGGACTGTTTCCTACCTTTCGAAAATTTCCAGTCATTGGCACGAGATAAGATTCAGAACTACTCAGAACGCAGTCATTCGCTTAATCCCTAACTTTTGCCTGGATCGCCCTTTTCGGGTTTTCAATCCATCGGGATACCCATTTTTGCCTAAGTTGCCTTTTCAGGTTTTCAACTTACCGGGTGTACGCTCTTTTCATTTTTAATCCCTAATTTTTGCCCGAACCTTTTCATTTTCTTGGTTCGTCGGGATGCCCATTTTTGCCTGGACTATTCTTTTTACTGTCCAGCGGGTCTATTTTATGCGAAGTATTTTTTTAACTGCGTCTGAGTTCACAGGGGAAGTGAAGTTTTCACCATCCATAGTTGCAAGCATTAAAGCCCCACCATCAAAAACCTTGGTGACAATATACGGTCCATCATAGTTAGGAGTCCACTTGCCCCTGTGATCTGTCTGAGGAGGAAGGATCCTTTTCAACACTAAATCTCCGACTTGGAAACAACGAGGACGCACCTTCTGATCAAAAGCTCTCTTCATCCGACTCTGATACAACTGCCCATGACAAATGGCTGCCATTCGCTTCTCTTCGATAAGACTCAACTCATTGAACCTTGTCCGAATCCATTCAGCTTCGTCTAACTTGACATCCAACAGGACTCTTAGAGAAGGAATCTCCGCTTCAACAGGTAGGACTGCTTCCATACCATACACAAGGGAGTAAGGGGTTGCCCCGGTCGATGTACGTACCGAAGTGCGGTACCCATGCAAGGCGAAGGGTAGCATCTCATGCCAATCTCTGTACGTGACGACCATCTTCTGCACAATCTTCTTTATGTTCTTATTTGCCGCCTCAACAGCGCCGTTCATCTTAGGGCGGTAAGGGGAAGAATTGTGATGCTGAATGTTGAAGTTCTGACACAACTCCTTCATCATTTTGTTGTTGAGATTAGAACCATTATCAGTAATGATTCTTTCGGGAATCCCGTAGCGACAAATGATTTCTTTCTTGATGAAACGGGCAACCACATGTCTGGTGACATTTGTGAACGACGCTGCCTCGACCCACTTGGTGAAATAGTCGATGGCAACAAGGATGAAGCGATGCCCATTGGAAGCAGTCGGCTCAATCTTTCCAATCATGTCAATACCCCACATAGCAAACGGCCACGGCGAAGACATCACATTCAGAGGATTCGGCGGTACATGCACCTTATCAGCATAAATCTGGCATTTATGACACTTCCGAGCATACTTGTAGCAATCTGACTCCATGGTCATCCAATAATAACCCGCCCTCAACAATTTCTTAGCCATTGCATGTCCGCCGGCATGAATACCGAAGGAACCTTCATGAACTTCCTGCATTAACATGTCCGCCTCGTGTCTGTCCACGCATCTGAGCAAAACCATGTCGAAGTTCCTCTTATACAGCACATCGTCTTTGTTCAAGAAGAAACTGCCTGCCAATCTTCTCAAAGTCTTTCTGTCATTGTTGGATGCCCCTGCAGGGTACTCTTGATTCTTCAGAAAGCACTTGATATCGTTATACCGGGGCTTGTCATCGACTACCAGTTCAGCAGCAAACACATACGCGGCCCTGTCAAGGCGCATCACATCGATCCTGGGAGCATGGTTCCAACGAATTACCTTGATCATGGAGGATAGAGTAGCAAGTGCGTTTGCCATCTGGTTCTCATCACGAGGTATATGATACAATTTTACTGTTGTGAAGAAAGTCAACAGTCTTCTCGTGTAATCTCTGTAGGGGACCAGAGTGGGCTGGAGAGTATTCCAATCACCATTCACTTGATTGATCACCAGAGCTGAATCTCTGAAGATGTCCAAAGTCTTGATTCTCAAATCAATGGCTTGCTCAATACCCAAAATACAGGCCTCGTACTCAGCTTCATTATTTGTGCACTCAAAAGTCAGACGAGCGGTGAAAGGCATGTGGGCACCTTTCGGAGTTGTAATGACAGCACCAATTCCACTTCCTCTAGCATTGACAGCCCCATCAAACAACAAAGTCCACTTTTCGTTTGGATCAGGTCCCTCCTCAACAACTGGCTCTTCACAGTCTTTTATCTTGAGGAACATGATGTCTTCATCAGGGAATTCAAACTTCATCGGTTCATAATCATCAATCGGTTGCTCGGCAAGGTAGTCTGACAGAATACTACCTTTGATGGCTTTCTGGGATGTATACTGGATATCATACTCTGTTAAAATCATCTGCCAACGGGCAACACGTCCGGTGAGAGCCGACTTCTCAAATATGTACTTCACTGGATCCATCTTAGAAATCAACAAGGTAGTATGGTTCAGCATATACTGCCTTAGTCGGCGAGCAGCCTAGGCCAAAGCACAGCAAGTTTTCTCAAGCTGCGAATATTTGACTTCACAGTCGGTAAACTTTTTGCTAAGGTAGTATATGGCATGCTCTTTTCGACCAGACTCGTCATGTTGTCCCAAAACACACCCCATCGAGTTCTCGGTCACTGACAGGTACATTATCAGAGGTCTCCCAGGAACTGGAGGTATAAGGATTGGAGGTTTCTGTAGATACTCTTTTATCTTCTCGAAAGCCCTTTGACAATCTTCATTCCACCTGATAGCCTGATCCTTCCTCAGCAATTTGAAAATTGGCTCACACGTGGTTGTTAGGTGAGAGATGAACCTTGCAATGTAGTTCAACCTACCTAAGAAACTACGGACTTGCTTCTCCGTTCTTGGCTCAGGCATTTCCTGTATTGCTTTCACTTTGTCAGGATCCACCTCAATCCCTTTCCCGCTAACGATAAAACCCAGCAATTTTCCAGATCTCACCCCGAAAGTACACTTGTTCGGATTAAGTCTCAGTTTGAATTTCCTCAAACGCTCAAACAGTTTCTTCAAATTCACCAAATGTTCTTCTTCTGTCTGAGATTTGGCAATCATATCATCCACATAAACCTCGATTTCATGATGAATCATATCATGGAACAGAGTTACCATAGCTCGTTGATATGTTGCTCCGGCATTTTTCAGACCAAACGGCATCACCTTGTAGAAGAAGGTGCCCCATGGGGTTATGAAAGTTGTCTTTTCCATGTCTTCTGGTGCCATCTTGATTTGGTTATAGCCAGAAAAACCATCCATGAAGGAGAATACCGAGAACTGAGCTGTATTATCTACCAAAACGTCGATGTGAGGTAATGGGAAATCATCTTTAGGGCTAGCTCTGTTCAGATCCCGGTAGTCGACACACATCCGTACCTTTCCATCCTTCTTAGGTACTGGGACGATGTTTGCAACCCATGGCGGATAATTGGTGACTGCTAGAAACCCTGCATCCAACTACTTTTGCACTTCTTCCTTTATCTTGACAGCCATCTCTGGTCTTGTTCTTCTGAGCTTCTGCTTGACCGGGGGACAACCTTCTTTGAGAGGCAAGCGGTGTACCACGATGTCTATGTCCAGCCCAGGCATGTCCTGATAAGACCAGGCGAAGATGTCAACGTATTCTTGCAGCAATTCAATCAGCCCTTTTTTCACATTGTCTTCTAAAGCAGCCCCTATCTTGATTTCTCTCTTGGCGTCCTCGGTGCCGAGATTAATCACTTCAACAGACTCTTGATGCGGTTGAATAACCCTTTCCTCTTGTTTTAATAACCTGGTAAGCTCTTCAGGGAGTTCACAGTCTTCATCACCTTCTTCTTCAGCTTGAAAGATTGGATTTTCAAAGTCGAAGCGAGCCATAGCAGAACCGTTATCAATAGGATCCGGTGTTGTGCATCTGCATGAGTGATGGTATGTGCTTATGAGTGTGAACAAGAAGTGGAAACTAAACAAAACATTGCCATTTTTTTATTTTGAAAAACTGCAAAAATAGAAAGACAGGGAACGAAATATTTGAATGCAAAAATACGTCCTTTATTTATGATAAAAATGCAAGTGTCACATAGACGGGCCCTACAATGAGTCATTACGCCCTGGGCGGAACGTAAGACTTGGATATGCATGAATAAACAAAGAAATTACTCTTCAAGAAGAGTGACTTGGATAATCTCTTCAGAAGACCAATTATTGATGACTTCACCCGGGATCTTCGGACGCACCCAGTTGTCGATGTCACAATCACTATCCCCATCTTCTTTGTTGACTGCAGAGACTTGACCATACTGAATGACGCCAGCACTGGAGAAAGTGATCGGGCCCTGACGAGTCTGAAGTGTTGAAGTTGTAGAAGTCAAAACTGGCTGATACCCAATCCCGAACTTATCTTCCTTCACTGGTAATTCCAACAGACGCCCCCAACCGGGAGCAACACCTGAATCCACCACGGCCCGTGCCTGCTTAAAGGATGAGATAGAGGCACCCGCTTTAACCTCTTCCACCGACTCTTGGACAGACAAATCTTCAACCTGGAGGATACCTTTGTCGAGCAAGGCCTGGATACCCTGTTGTAGCTTCAAACAACCTCCACTCTGAGTGGCACAATCCAAACAACCCTTCCCACAACCGGGGAAAACATCGGCCTTCAGCAAGCATCCTTTGACATCCGACAATGGAGTCTTCAGCTTCAACACATCCTTAATGGACTTGGCTTCTCCCTCTACCAAATTAACGTTCGCACCACCATGCTGGGGCATGGGATTGTTGACGACATTCGGAGCCGGTGCAAGGTCGATGGCCTTTGAATCTATGAGGTCCTGAACTACGTGCTTAAAAGCTTTGTAGTTCTCAATATTGTGGCCAGGTGCCCCAGAGTGGAAGCTACACCTAGCGTTGGCGTCGTAACCCACCGGAAGTCTACCAACAAGAGGAGCCAGAGTGCACAGTTGCACAAGTTGTAGTTGTTGAAGACTAGAAAGTAACTGGGCGTACGACATTGGAAGGGTGTCGAAACGCCGGTCCATCGTCCTTTGCCTCTGTTGATAAGCGGGTCTGTTACCCGGTTGTTGTTGCTGTTGATACTGAGCTGGTTGACGTTGTGATTGTTGTTGTTGTAGTGGTGCTGCAGCTGGAATGGTCACAGCCGCAACATACGGTTGCTGATGATAATTCTGAAAGTTATTCCTCCGGTTATCCCTGTTCTGATAAGAAGATATGGCATTTGCATCCCCTTCTCTCCTCTTCTGTCCCTGAATGAACGGCTTCTTCACCCCTGATGAGGATCCACCTCCACTCTGGCTCTTATAGGTCTTTAGGTAATTCTCCACCCTTTCTCCGGTAGAGACCACATCAGCAAAGTTGGAAGCATTGCACCCCACCAGACGCTCCAAGTAAGGTCCGGGCAGCGTATTCATGAACATGTTGGCCATTTCCTTTTCCAACATAGGAGGCTGAACACGGGAAGCTGTATCCCTCCAGCGTTGAGCGTATTCCCTGAAGCACTCATTACTTTTAAGAGACAGATTCTGAAGTTGAGTTCTGTCCGGAGCCATGTCTGCATTATACTAATACTGCTTCACGAAAGCCTCTGCCAAATCCCTCCAGCAACGGATGTGGGCTCTGTCCAGCCTCATATACCATTCCAAGGATGCCCCAGCCAGGCTGTCCTGGAAGAAGTACATAAGTAGCTTCTCGTCGTCAGAGTATGCAACCATTTTACGGAAATAGGCTTGCACGTGAGTTTTGGGACAAGTGCTGCCATGGTATTTGTCAAATATCGGGACCTTGAATTTCGGTGGCACCCTCACACCTGGGACCAAGCCCAAGTCAGCAACATCTACTCCCAGAAGGTTCTGTCCTTCCACTGCCTTCAACCTCTCTTCCAATCTTTTAAACATGGGGTCCATGCCAAAGTCTTCCTGAAGCAAAGGGAGTTGATCATCCTGACCATCCTGAATAGGTTGTTGATCTAGGTTGATGCGCGGGATCGGGATAGGCCCCGGTCCATCGGGACCGTTAGCCTCTCCAGCTGGAGGATCAGCCAACGTCTCCGGTTGAGTAATAGGGGGATCCCTCTGCACCAACAATCTAAGCTCCTGCTGTCCTTGAGCCACCCCTTGAACCAAATCCATGAATTGATTCATGCGAATCTTCATCTCGGCGAGCTCTGCTTGTAGGCTCTCCATCGCTCTTTGTTGATTCCTTCGGGTACCGTATCGGTGAATGCCTGAGTCAGCTATCCTGCTAGTGGGACACCAAACAAACTGAGAACATTGTGGCGGTACCTGTTATGCAAGACATGCGGATGACTATGCAAATGCAATGACATGTTTATCAATTCCAAAAGGCATTCTACCCCCTTGATTCCAGTCTCACATTTGATAAACAGTGTAAGAAGAAAACCCCGACTAGAATCAAGAAGAAGATTTAAACCCCCTTGAAAAGGATAAACATGTGTTAAATGATATGAATGCAAATGATGTGATGATGTGAATGCAATGCAGTGGTATGTCAATCAGGATTGCTGTATCTGCTTGAACATCTGTCGGGTTACACTGTCTGAAGAGAGAACCACTGAGGAATATAATACAAGATCAAAGCTCTGCTCCAGAAAACCGGGTTGGTTGGAGGTTAAGGTTTCCTGAATTTAGCCCGCCCCTCACTGGTAGGTTCTAAGAACAAAAGTTCGTCAACTTCAGCCCTTCAGTCGCGAATAATACGTTTACCACTGAAGGTTTGGCATTATTACGGGATAAAAGACCTCCACTGACTCCCCTCAACAGGACATCCTAAAGCAAGTTCCCAGTCTCGGGGTCCTCGGGTTGATCGGCGAGAATGCGCCCACCAGAGCTAACATAATCACGTCTCGGAGGAGAGGCCTCGACTGAGTTCTCGGGAAATGGTCACCAGAGTCGACAATTTCTAAAGGAACATCATGTCGTTACGGAACATCCGTAGGACATAATATATCCAAGAGAAACCTCGTCTGGGTGTGGTTCTTCACGAACGACTTAACGTAGCAACATGCCACGCAAGCCTCATGATCATCCACTCTAAAACCTGTGTGTTCACTCAAGCCTGGGTAATGGGCTTATCTCTCGTAGAACATCCCATCCCAACAAACAAACAACAGCTCCAACAGATACAGCAGATGAATGCAAGCAAGTAAGTAAATAAATGTACAAAAGCATGAACACCCAATGAACCAGAAATCAAAAAAGCTAGGAGGGACTCGCTTAGGGAAGATGGACCAGCAAGAGGTCAACTTCTTAAATCCCCAGCAGAGTCGCCAGCTGTCGCAACCTGAAAAATACAGTGCGCGAAAAAACAACTGGCGAAAGAAAATGACAGAAGAGTCGCCACCGTGCGTTATTCATCCCAAAGGAGGGAAAGGAAACGCTCGAAGTAAACCTGAAAAGAGGAAAGGAAAAGACAAGGTCCCGCAACCAAATCTTGGGTTCGGGAGTCGGTTATGCGAAGGGAAGGTATTAGCACCCCTACGCATCCGTAGTACTCTACGGGATCCACTTTTGTAGTTCTTGTCTAAAGGGTGTGAGTTTATCTTGTGCTGTTTACCAAAAAAAAAAGGGTTAAATGAAAATGACTCGCGTGGATGTCGCATCCACTGCATACGTATCTCATCTGAATATGAGAATCAGAGTCTTCGTAGCTCGGCTGACCTATGGGTTGGGGGGAGGTGTGCTCGCTAAGACATCGCGTCTTATGCCTACGTATCTCATCTGGAATGAGAATCAGAGCAAGCCGTAGTTCGGCTAACTACGGGGTTATGGATTGGGTTTTGGACGAACGACGTCACTACGCAATCTACCGGATGCTCGACCTTTGGAGACTTACTCGCCTGTAGTAGAAGGAGTAAACGTGTTGCTTTGGGTTTTAGGGTTTGGGATGCTCGAGGGCAAACAGGCAGTCCTTGACGAAGGAACCGCGCTACATGTGGGGATATGAATACAAAACACAAAACATGTATCTCAAAGTAAAATGCCACCAAGGGGCTCAAACATTGCCTCCTATCGAGGTCTTCCAGCTAAGAAAGCGATAAAGTATGAGAAAGGGAAAAAATTACCACACGGATAAAGATCCGAAGTTACAGCAATTAAAGGAATGGAAAACCCAGGGATCCTTCCAAGCTAAACACCATCAAAGAAAGTGAGTCAGTACAGGTAATCGGAATGAAACCTCTAGGGGTATCCCACAAATAAAGTGGGAAACCACGCAAGTTATCCCTGCAAAAGTCATGTGCCTTCACAAAAACTCAACAAAAGGGTTAGTGAAACAAAATAGGGTAACCAAGAGTTGCCCTCAAATCAAAATGTAACCACATGAATCATGCCCTTTCAATTCACAAAAAGCAATAAAGGGTAGGAGGCCTAAACCTCTTGTCAAACACATGCATCAAAAGGGTATCAAATTCACCCATAATACCTCATATATTTAGAGCATTCAAATTAAAGGCATAAAGATGATGGATATAGGGCAAACCTGATTGGAGAAGAAAAATCAAATGGCAGGGTTTGCTTGAGCTGAAAGTCTGTGAGTCAGAATGAACCTTTCAGAGTTGCCTGGAGGTTGCTGCAGAGTAGTTCCTAGGTTTCCTTCTCTCACTATCTTTTTCCTCGTGGTTTTGTTCTAAGGAAACCTCAGAGTACTTTTGCTTCTCTCCCTTTTTCTCAAGTGAATCTCCCAGTGTAACTCCCAGTGTCTTTTCCTCTACTGAAACCTCAGTATTTATAGACTGATTTTCGTGGGTAATGGGCTCAAATGAGGGAGACCCAAGTCCAAAATAATTTGTTATATTTTATTTATTTATTTATTTTATTTAGTTAATTAATTAATTAATTAATTAATTAAATTTTTTTTTTTTTTTTTTTTTTTTTTTTTTTTTTTTTTTTTTTTTTTTGGTTTTTTTTTTTTTTTTTTTTTTTTTTTTTTTTGGTTTTCGTTTTTTTTTTTTTTTTTTTTTTTTTAGAAAAAATGAAGGGTAAATTTTGGGGTATTACACAATTTTATTGTGAAATTAATATCCTATGATCACTTAATTGGTTTTGTCTTTTTATCGTCATATGTAATTTTCCTCTATATTCAAAATTGATCCATCAAAGTTGTTTTCGCCTTTCGGCTTTATGTTTCTCCTAAAACTAATTTTATCATTATTTTTTTTAATGTATGAGATTAAAACCCAATATCTTTACGTGATTTTGTTGAGAAATATAAGGAAATGTTTTTACGTATTGCTAGAATCGTGAGAAATATTAATATAAATTATTTTTAATACTATTTCCTAATTTATTTTAACGTGGTTCTAAGTATCTGGCAAGCTATAATCTCTGGTTTTTAATTAATGAGTATGTGATATACTAAATTTATCGTATGAGTGAGATATTAGGTTCTTTTGCCGGAAATCGAGATCCTGCAAATCATTGTTCTCATTATATTTTTGAACTCGTGCAAAGTCGTATTTACCATTTATCCAAAACATGTGACACTTGTCAATCCATGATGCTTGCATTATCATTATATCATAATTAATTTTTAGCATGTGCATTTTCAAGAAATCATCAGTTTGTCACTTGAGTTAGTTCATTCAGTTATGGAGAAATCTGACTGAAGGAATACATATCAGTACGAACGTAGAGAGTTCAAGTTTGATGAGCTTAAAAAGTTTGGCTCCCTGTTGATTGCTAAGCAAAAAGATGTACTCAAGAGGACCTATGGTAATCTGTTGGGTGTCCAGATGACCAAGGTAGACTCGGGTGTGATCCTTACTTTTGCCCAGTTCTATGACCCCACGTCGCATTGTTTCACATTCCAGGATTTTCTTCTGCCTCCAACTCTGGAGTTGTTTGCTCATATTGTCCATATTCCAGTTAGGGATCAGGTTATTTACATGGGTTCTGTGGGGTTTCCAGAGGTTGCTTTTGTGTCTCAAGATCTTCATCTCGAGAAGAATCTGGTTGAATTTAATCTTCGTACAAAGGGAAACCTCTAGAAATCAGATTAGAATCAACCAGATGTTTCCTGAGATAAAGATCTTGAGCCACCCAAGCAACTTATAGAAACAACACAGAACCCGTGAAAGGAACCTGATCCCTAACTGGAATATGGACAATATGAGCAAACTCCTCTAGAGTAGGAGCCAGAATAAAATCCTAGAACGTTAGATAATGCAGCATGGGGTCATAGAACTAGGAAAAAGTAAGGATCAAACACGGGTCTACCTTAGTCTTCAGGACACCCAACAGATTACCATAGGCCCTCTTGAATACATCTTTTTGCTCCCTGATCAACAGGGGACCCGACTTCTTAAGCTCCTCAAACTTGGACTCTCTAAGTGTGTACTGATATGTATTCCTTTTTCCTGATTTCTCCATAACTGAATGAACCACCTCAAGTAACGAATTGATGATTTCTTGAAAATTCACATGCTAAAAGTTAACTATGATATAATGATAATGTAGTCATCATGGATTCACAAGTGTCACATGTTCTGGATAAACGATAAATACTACTCTACACGGGTTCAAAATTATGACGTTACACGAGAACAAATGTATGCATGGTCTTGGTTTCCTGCAAAAGAACCCAATATCCCACTCACATGCATGAACTGAATCAACAGCCATCACAACCATTTAACTGCCAACCTTAAATACTTGTACCACTTCTAAAACTGCTACCTATACCCCTAAACGTTTTGATATAGAAAGTCATTCTTCTGACTCTGACTTTTCTACACCCACTTCAATCACCCTAACCATACCAGAAGCCTGTGTCTTTCCAGAAAGCACACCCTCTCCACCAACTACACCCCATCAACCTCTCATTGATGAACCGATCATTGATACATTCATGGAACGAATCCAAAACGGCGAACCATTTACCCCTAATTCTTCTTACCAAACCATTGTTATTTCCTCTGAAACTGATATTCAATCTAAACCTAATCCTAACCTTGAGGAAGTTGATGATTTAGTCAAACAGTCTAAATCAGATGTGCACACACATGGTGTCTTTAATTTACAAAATAAACAAATAAACGAGGAATGGAGAACAATATCAATTCGGAGGAGAACGAAATTACATTGAGGATCCATCAGAACAATTAAATTTAATAGAGCGGAGCGAAACGAAATCGAAGATATGGAACATATACTCTACATTCTATTGTTTAGATATTTTATACTAGAATTTTATTTTATCATTTGAAAATTATCTAGAGCAAAAATTATTATAATTTTTTTATTTTAGATTTACCTATTATTTAGTAAAAAAGTTTAATAAAATAAAATTATAATTATACTATTAATTTATTTCATTCTATTAGATACATCTCAATTTAGGAGAAATGAAAAACAAATTAATATAGTGGTATTGAATGGAATGAGTTCCATCACATCTTATTTCATTCCATTTATTTTTTAAAAGCCAAACAATAGAATATGATAATATTCCATTTAATTCCATTTTATTTCACTTTTTTCCATCCATCTAAAGAAATTAAGAAGGACAAAAGAGGTGGTCTAAATACATAGAAATAAATGTTAGATTAGTTATTTAATTAATTAAATTTGAATTGATATAATTAATTATTAATAAATTATATTATGGTTAATTATTTGTAAATATTAATTATAAATTAATTATTCAATTGAGTTTTGTATCCGAAAGGTTGAATCATTTAGTTAAATTCTATGAGAGGTCTCTACCCTCGGTCATTTAATTATTTAGGCCTTATGTCATTGGACAATTAAAATACTCTAATAAACCTAGACCAAAAATGAGGATAGTAATTCTTTCATACTCAATCTTCTCAACCGACAACCTATTCAATTCGATAAGATACATTATTCTTATAATAATTGATTATTCTTTGATATAATAATATGTTCTAATTTGTATTTATCATATTTAATTTTATATTTATTGATTAGAATTCAAATCATTCAATTGATATTAATGCTATAAAATATAGAAGAGTTTGATTACTAAATATATTCAATTGACATATCACCACAAAACACAAGAATAGGGGTGAGAATAAATTTAGAGATGTTAAGTGTGCTATTTAACAACAAGAATAGTTATAATAACATGATTTATAAAATATTTGTTTGAAATTTTGGTCACCTTTAACTGGTGTGATACCATCAATTACTCGTTTAGCCATCAATAATCTTGAACTAAACACATGAAATTTCTAGTTTGAAATTAAAATCATATTTACTATTCAAAATAGAAATTTTGAATTTACTTAAATGGTGTCAAACCATCGATACTCGTTTGAGCTCCATTTGTTAAATTTCGTGATGATATGATTATATATTTTATAGCTATTGTGTGAATTATATGAATTGAATTATTATATGACTTATATTTCTTTTGAGTCATGACTATTTAAATAATTAAACTTACTACACTACTTTTATACTATTCAATATGAATATTGATTGCGGATACCAATTTTAATGTGAAATTAAATACCCTATGATCACTTAATTGGTGTTTTGCGGTCATATGTAATTTTCCTCTTTATTCAAAATTGATCCATCAAAGTTGGTTTCGCCTTTCGACTTAATGTTCCTCCTAAAACTAGTTTTATCACTATTTTTTTAAGGTATGAGATTAAAACTCGATATCTTTACGTGATTTTGCTGAGAAATATAAGGAAATAATTTTACGTGTTGCAAGAATCGTGAGAAATATTAATATAAATTATTTTTAATACTATTTCCTAATTTATTTTAACGTGGTTCTAAGTATCTGGAAAGCTAAATTCCCTGGTTTTTAATTAATGAGTATGTGCCTCCTACTCTGAAGGAATTTGCTCATATTATCCATATTCCAGTTAGGGATCAGGTTCCTTACATGGATTCTGTGGGGTTTCCAGAGGTTTCTTTGGTGGCTCAAGATCTTCATCTCGAAAAAAATCTGGTTGAATCTAATCTTCGTACAAAGGGAAACCTCTAGAAACAAGATTAGATTCAACCAGATTCTTCCAGAGATAAAGATCTTGAGCCACCAAAGCAACCTATAGAAACCCCATAGAACCCATGTAAGGAACTTGATCCCTAACTGGAATATGGACAAAATGAGTAAACTCCTCTAGAGTAGGAGCCAGGAGAAAATCCTAAGTCATCAGGACACCCAACAGATTACCATAAGCCCTCTTGAATACATCTTTTTGCTCCATGATCAACAGGAAACCAAGTTTCTTAAGCTCATCAAACTTGGACTCTTCAAGTTTGTACTGATATGTATTCCTTTTTCCAGATTTCTCTTTAATTGAATGAACCACCTCAAGTGACGAACTGATCATTTCCTGAAAATGCTCAATGGTAAAAGTTAATTATGATGTAATGATGATGCGATCATCAAGGATTCACAAGTGTCACATATTCTATATAAACGATAAATACTACTCTACACGGGTTTAAAATTCTGACGTTACATGAGAACAAAGGTATGGATGGTCTTGGTTTCATGCAAAAGAACCCAATATCCCACTCACATGCATGAATTAAATCAACCACCATCACAACCATTTCACCGCCATCCTTAAATACTTGTACCACTTTTAAAACTATTATCTATACCCCCAATTATTTTGATATAGAAAGTCATTCTTCTGACTCTGACTTTTCTATACCCACTTCAATCACCCTAACCATACCAGAAGCATGTGTCTTTCCAGAAAGCACACCCTCTCCACCAACTCCACCCCATCAACCTCTCATTGATGACCCTGTCATTGATACATTCATGGAATGAATCCGAAACAGCGAACCATGTACCCCTGATTCTTCTGACCAAACCATTGTTATTTCCTCTAATACTGATATTCAATCTAAACATGGTGTATTTAAATTACAATATAAACAAAAGAACAAGGAATGGAGAACAATATCAATTCGAAGGAGAACGAAATTACATTGAAGGTCTATCAGAACAATTAAATTTAATTGAGCGGAGCGAAACGGAATCGAATAGATGGAACATATACTCTACATTCTATTGTTTAGACATTTTATACTAACATTTTATTTTATCATTTAAAAATTATCCAGAGCAGAAAATATTATATTTTTTATTTTAATTTTATCTATTATTTAATAAAAAAGTTTAATAAAATAAAATTTAAAAAATAAAATTATAATTATACTATTAATTTATTTCATTCTATTAGATACATCTCAATTTAGTTGAAATGAAAAACAAATTAATATAGTGGTATTGAATGGAATGAGTTCCATCACATCTCATTTCATTCCATCTATTGTTTTAAAGCGAAACAATAGAATATGATAATATTCCATTTAATTTCATTTAATTCCATTTTATTTCATCTCTTTCCATATATCTAAAGAAATTCAGAAGGACAAAAGAGGTGGTCTAAATACATAGAAATAAATGTTATATTAACAATTTAATTAATTAAATATGAATTGATAGAATTAATTGTTAATAAATTATATTATGGTTATTATTTGTAAATATTAATTATAAATTAATTATTCGCTTGAGTTTTGTATCTGAAAGGTTGAATCATTCAGTTAAATTCTATGAGAGGTCTCTACCCTCAGTCATTTAATTATTTAAGCCTTATGTCATTGGACAATTAAACTACTCTAATAAACCTAGATGAAAAATGAGGATAGTAATCCTTTCATACTCAATCTTCTCAAACGACAACCTCTTCAATTTGATAAGATACATTATTCTTATAATAATTGATTATTCTTTGATATAATAATATGTTCTAATTTAAATTTATCATATTTAATTTTATATTTATTGATTAGAATTCAAATAATTAAATTGATATTAGTGCCTTAAAATACCGATGAATTTGATTACTAATTGTATGTACTATAAGAAAGTAGATGACACCACATAACACATAAATAAGGTTGAGAATAACTTTAGAGATGTTAATTATGCTATTTAACAGAAAGAATAGTTATAATAACATCAATTATAAAATATTCGTTTGAAATTTTGGCCACATTTAAATGGTGTAGATGTTTGATTGGCTGCATTTTATGTTAAAACACTAACTGGACTCTAATGTCTTGACTGATGTCATGACATGCTTTGGAGATGTTTGATTGGCTGCATTTTGGGTTAGAACATCTAATTATACTCTGGTGTCTTGACTGATGTCATGACATACTTGAGTAGTATGCTGCAGGTTTAGCTAATACAGGATTTACAGAATGTCAAACTAGATGTTATGACATTCATTCCTGACAGCAAATACTGAGGTATAGAACAGTTGGTTGTCTGTTATAACTCAGTATTTAATTTCAGTCTATTTATCAAGGGAATAACAGACCTGGCATAAGGCCTACTGTCTGAATGTCAAACTGGATGTTATGACATCCATCATTGACAGCATATACTGAATAATAGGCAGGTTGGTTTTCTGCTACAGTTCAGTATGTATCTCAGTCTGTTCTTCAGGAGGATAACAGACCATCGCATAAGGCTCTATATGTAAATGTCAAATTGGATGTTTTGACATTTATTAATGTAAGCTGATACTGAAGTATGGACTGGTTGGTCCTTTACAGTACAACATTTTGTACAGTCTGTTTTTAGGAAAATAACAGACTTAGCATATGGTCTATGCTTTGGACGTCAAACTGAATGTTGTGACATTCATTCCTGACAGCATATGCTAAATTGTAAGTTGGTTAGTTTTTCTGTTTCAGCATTTTTCTCAGGCTATTCTTCAGGAATCCAACAGCTGAGCTAAAATCCAGGAAATTAACAACTGAGCTACAATTAATGAACCTAACAAATAGCCTATTTGTTAATACCCTAATATGTGGAAATTAGGTTAACTTGCTTGACCTTAATTTCAGGAAATACAAGTACAAGGCCCAAGTGCTGCAATATAAAAGGATGGCAATCCTTCATTCAGAACTCAGGGGGATTTTAGGCGTGAAGATTTTAGTGTTCCATCATACTTCACTGCTGTATTTTTGTGTGTCTTGTATTTAGGTGTATCTTGTGAGCCAAGCAATTATCACCTAGATGATTGCATTGGACTAGGGTGTTCATTGAGTTGTAAGTGTTGTGTCACTCTAAGCTTTTAAGCCTGAGTGTTGTGTATCTTGATTAAAGCTGTTAAGCACAATCAAGAGTTGTTTGAAGTGTGACTTCACTATAATCTTTAAACTTAATTAAAGGTTGTAATCACTGAGGTGATTGAGGGGAGTGAGTAGGAACTCTGATCTTAGTGTAAGATTGAAATTGCATTGGGTAGGTATTAAGTGATAGGATTAAACAGTTGGTTTAAGGTCTAAATTAATACTACTAATAGTGGATTTCCTCCCTTGCTTGGTAGCCCCCAGACGTAGGTGTGTGTGACACCGAACTGGGTAAACAATTCCTTATGTTATTTACTGCACTTTATTTTTAGGTTTCTGCATAATTCTTGTCTGCGCAGAATTGGATGTCATAGCATCCCGTGTGACATCGAAAGTCTGTTAACTAGAATTTCAATTGGCATCAGAGCAGGCACCCTGCCTATTAATTTCTGGGTGAGATCTAGGGAAGTTACTTTCTAGTACCATGGACAAGGATGTAGGATACTCAAATAGACCACCCATGCTGGATGGTTCTAACTATGATGACTAGAAGCCTCGTATGATAGCCTTCTTGAAGTCTCTAGATAGCAAAGTCTGGAGAGCTGTCAACAAAGGATGAGAATATCCAGCGAAGACAGGTAAAGATGGAATCACTATGCAAATTCCAGAAGAAGAGTGGGACAAGGAGCAAGAGGCTTTAGCCCTTGGAAACTCTAAGGCCTTGAATGCACTGTTCAATGGAATAAGTAAGAACATCTTCAGACTGGTGCATCACTGTGAGCTGGCTAAAGAAGTTTGGGATACCCTCAAGATAACTCATGAAGGTACCTCCAAGGTGAGGATGTCTAAACTTCAGATGCTGACCACCAAGTTTGAAAATCTGAGGATGAAAGAGGAGGAGACTATTCATGACTTCCACATGAATATTCTTGAAATTGCCAACACTTCTGGTGGCTTAGGTGAGAAAATGGCTGAAGAGAAACTTGTAAGAAAGATTCTCAGGTCATTACCTAAGAGATTTGCCATGAAGGTCACTGCTATAGAAGAGGCTCAGGATATCTGCAATATGAAGGTGGATGAGCTTATTGGTTCTCTCCAAACTTTTGAAATGGGCTTGTGTGAGAATGTTGAAAAGAAGAACAAAAGCGTAGCTTTTGTATCAAATACTGAAGAGGGTTCAGAAGCAGGAAGTACTGGAGGTGATGAAAGCATATCAGAAGCCATAGCCATGCTTGGGAGACAGTTCAACAAGTTCGTAAAGAAGATTGATCAAAAAGGTAGACCAAATGTCAAGAACATCTCGTCTGACATCAGGAAAAGATCAACTTCTGAAGAAAAGTTCAACCAAGGAAAGGGAATCCAGTGTCATGGATGTGAAGGTTTTGGACACGTTAGAGCTGAATGTCCTACTTACCTCAAGATGCAAAAGAAAGGGCTATCTGTCACATGGTCTGAAGGAGATTCTGAGAGTGAATCTGAAGGAGAATTTGCTAAACATGTCACTGCACTAACTAGTGTTTGTGCCACTGATGATGACTCAAGTGGAGATGAACTGACCTTTGATGAACTTGCTACATCATATAAAGAGCTATGTGTCAAAAGTGTAGAAGTGCGTGTACAAGGAGAAAAGCATAAGAAACTCCACAAGGAGCTGGAGGATGAGAAACAGAAGCATCTGACAGTCATAGATGGTCTAAATGGTGAGATAACCTTGCTGACCTCCAAGCTAGATCAAATGACAAAATCCATCAGAATGCTAAATAAAGGAACAGACACTTTGGAAGAGATCCTAAAGGTGGGACAGAAGTCAGGAACCATGTCTGGTTTAGGCTTTGTGAAGAAATCCTCAGCTGAACTCAAACGCTCCAAGGCTGAAGTTCAGAAATTCAAGCAGAAGTCACACCCAATGTCTCAACATCAGGGAACCAGGATGAGTAACCATCAAAAGAAGAAATTTCAGAGATGGAGATGTCACTACTGTGGTAGATTTGGTCATATCAAAGCCTTCTGCTACAGGCTGCATGGTTATCCTAACCAAACCCCTCATGTCAGACCTAAGCATAAGGCATATAAGCATAATGCCCCCATCAAGAAACGACAATGGTTTGCTAGATTATCTCACACAGCTCTAAGGGCATCTACCAGAGAAGACTGGTACTTTGATAGTGGCTGCTCAAGACATATGACTGGTATGGAGAATTTATTGGTGGATATACAACCTCACACTACCAGTTATGTGACCTTTGGTGATGGTGCTAAAGGAAAAATCAAAGGTGTGGGTAAGCTGGACAACTCTGGAGTTCCAGAACTGAATAATGTGTTGTTAGTAAAAGGACTAACTACTAATCTCATCAGCATAAGCCAGTTGTGTGATCAAGGGTTCTATGTTTAGTTCACTAAGGAGCTATGCGTTGTGAAGAATGGAGATAATCAGGAAGTTATGAGAGGATCCAAATCCAAAGATAACTGTTATCTATGGGAACCTAAAGTCTCAAACTACTCCACAATTTGCTCCTCGGCCAAGGAAGAA
This sequence comes from Lathyrus oleraceus, assembly GCF_024323335.1. Classification (NCBI taxonomy): domain Eukaryota; kingdom Viridiplantae; phylum Streptophyta; class Magnoliopsida; order Fabales; family Fabaceae; genus Lathyrus; species Lathyrus oleraceus. The sequence goes on along the minus strand of NC_066583.1, from coordinate 373,573,080 downwards.
CAGGAGGTGAAGCTGTGGCATAGACGTCTTGGTCATCTCCATTTAAGGGGAATGAAAAAGATCATATCCAAGGAAGCAGATAGAGGAATCCCAAAGCTGCTTATTGATGAAGGAAGAGCCTGTGGAGAAATCCAGGTTGGCAAGCAAACCAACATGTCACATCCTAAGTTGGGACATCCTACAACATCCAAAACTCTGGAACTTTTGCACATGGACTTAATGGGACCTATGCAGGTTGAAAGTCTGGGTGGAAAGAGGTATGCCTATGTGGTTGTTGATGACCATTCCAGATACACTTGGATAAGCTTCATCAGAGAAAATTCAGATGCATTTGATGTCTTCAAAGAACTGTGCATCAGACTTCAAAGGGAAAAGGGCAGTTGTGTTGTCCGAATTAGGAGTGACCATGGGACGGAGTTTAAGAACTCCAAGTTTGATGAGTTTTGCTCGTCTGAAGGGATAAGTCATGAGTTTTCCTCTCCTATAACTCCTCAGCAAAATGGGATAGTTGAAAGGAAAAACAGAACTATTCAAGAATCTGCCAGGGCAATGATTCATGCAAAGAAGCTTCCTATGCACTTTTGGGCCGAATCTATGAATACAGCTTGCTATGTTCACAATAGAGTTACCTTGAGAAAAGGAACCTCTTCCACTCTGTATGAAATATGGAAAGGCAGAAAACCCACTGTGAAGTACTTTCATATCTTTGGAAGCAAATGTTACATTCTCACAGATCATGAACAGAGAAGGAAAATGGATCCCAAAAGTGGTGAGGGTATATTCCTAGGATACTCAACTAACAGCAGAGCCTATAGAGTGTTCAACTACAGGACCAATGTCCTGATGGAATCCATAAATGTTATTGTGGATGATAAAGAGGAAGGAATCAATGTCATAGAGGATGTTGGAACATTCCTTGATACGTCACCAGAGACTCCTCCTGAATGTGAGGTAGATGCATCCAACAAAGTGCCTTCTATCAGAATTCAGAAGGACCACCCCAAGGATCTTATCATAGGGGATCCCAATAGTGGTGTGACTACCAGATCAAGGGAGAATAGCTCAAATTCATGTTTTGTATCCAAGGTTGAACCAAAAAATGTGAAAGAAGCCCTGACTGATGAATATTGGATCAATGCCATGCAAGATGAACTGGAGCAGTTTAAACGGAATGAAGTATGTGAGTTAGTTCCACGACCTGAAGGGACTAACATCATTGGTACCAAGTGGATTTACAAGAACAAATCTGATGAGAAAGGAGTAATCACTAGGAATAAAGCAAGACTAGTTGCTCAAGGATATACTCAAGTTGAAGGGGTTGGTTTTGATGAGACGTTTGCACCTGTTGCTAGACTTGAGTCAATCAGATTGCTGTTAGGTGTGGCCTGCATTCTGAAGTTCAAATTGTTCCAAATGGATGTGAAGAGTGCCTTTTTAAATGGCTACTTGAATGAAGAGGTCTATGTGGAACAACCTAAAGGGTTCTGTGATCCTAACCTACCTAAACATGTGTACAAGTTGAGGAAAGCCTTGTATGGGTTGAAGCAAGCACCTAGAGCTTGGTATGAAAGGTTGACTGAATTTCTGACCTCTCATGGGTACAGAAAATGAGGGATAGATAAGACCTTGTTTGTGAAGGATGAAGATGGCAAAATCATGATTGCCCAAATTCACGTGGATGATATTGTCTTTGGTGGAATGTCAAAGCAAATGGTGAAACATTTTGTTCACCATATGCAATCTGAGTTTGAAATGAGTCTGGTTGGGGAATTGACTTATTTTCTTGGAATGCAAGTTAACCAAATGGAGGATTCTATGTTTCTCTCCCAAAGAAAATATGCCAAAAACATAGTTAAGAAGTTTGGTATGGATAATGCTAGGCACAAAAGAACTCTTGCACCTACTCATTTAAAGTTAACCAAAGATGATGGAGGTCCCAGTGTTGATCAATGCCTGTATAGAAGCATGATAGGTAGTCTATTATACCTAACTGCCAGTAGACCTGATATTTCATATGCAGTTGGTGTGTGTGCTAGATACCAAGCAGAACCCAAAGTGAGCCACTTAAATCAAGTGAAGAGGATTCTCAAGTATGTCAATGGGACTTGTGACTATGGTATGCTATACTCTCATGGCTCTGAGCCTGTCTTATCTGGGTATTGTGATGCTGATTGGGCTGGGAGTGCTGATGACAGAAAAAGCACTTCAGGAGGATGTTTCTTCTTGGGAAACAATCTCATATCATGGTTCAACAAGAAACAGAACTGTGTATCACTGTCCACTACAGAGGCTGAGTACATAGCAGCTGGAAGCATTTGTTCCCAACTGGTCTGGATGAAACAGATGCTTACTGAGTACAATGTCTCTCAGAATGTCATGACATTGTTTTATGACAATCTCAGTGCCATCAATATTTCCAAGAATCCCATCCAACACAGCAGGACCAAACATATTGACATTAGACATCACTTCATCAGAGATCTGGTGGAAGACAAAGTGATTACCTTGGAACATGTAGCCACTGAACTACAACTTGCTGACATATTCACAAAGGCTCTGGATGCTACTCAGTTTGAAAATTTAAGGGGCAAATTGGGAATATGCCTCTCTGAGGATTTATAGCAACCAATGATGTTTGGGATGTATTGTTTAATATCTCGACCTATTAAACAATTGAAAGTGTGCTATGACTGGACAACAAATCACAGCTATGTTACTTGCTGCAAGTGTGGTAACAAGATGTTAAGGGGATATCCTAACATGACACAATCTATGTGCCTACTGGACTTCAAGAAAGTGTTCATACAGGAGTGGTTCAAGATGTCAGACTCAAAGTCATGGCATCCGTTATGGGTGTACCTGCTGTAAAGCAAGAGTGAGTGACTACTTGATCAAAGCTGTGAAGCAAGATCAAGTGGGTGGTGTCTTGATCAAAGCTGTAAAGCAAGATCAAGAGGGGGTATTCTTGATTGAAACTATGAAGTAAAATCAAGAGTGTGTTTCTGACAAGTTTATGTGTAATTCTGTTTATCTTGGTCTGTAATTTAAAGTGTTGCTTTGGCAACATTTTTGACAAAAAGGGGGAGTAACACCTGTGGTGCCCCAGGACAACATATTAATTGCTATGTGATTAAACAGATATTGAAGATCCTCTAATCCAGAGGTTGTGCTGCAGCTGATGTTCCACTTCTATGTGTGTGATGAGTGTATGTGTGCTGCTGTTAGAAGTTTTTATTTAACTTCTGTATGTGTGCTGATATGTGAAGTTTTTATTTAACTTCTATCTGTGGTGAGTGTGCTGCTGCTCTGAGTGTATTAGCTAGGTTAATTTCCTGCTAGATGTGTGTTTTCCGCTGCTATGAACTCTGTTGTGATGCCAAGTTGTTTTAGCCAAAAATTTGCCAACGGGGGAGTTTGTAGATGTTTGATTAACTGCATTTTATGTTAAAACACTAACTGAACTCTAATGTCTTGACTGATGTCATGACATGCTTTGGAGATGTTTGATTGGCTGCATTTTGGGTTAGAACATCTAACTGTACTCTGATGTCTTGACTGATGTCATGACATACTTGAGTAGTATGCTGCAGGTTTAGCTAATACAGGATTTACAGAATGTCAAACTAGATGTTATGACACTATTCCTGACAGCAGATACTGAGGTATATAACAGTTGGTTGTTTGTTTTAACTCAGTATTTAATTTCAGTCTGTTTATCAAGGGAATAACAAACCTGGCATAAGGCCTACTGTCTGAATGTCAAACTGGATGTTATGACATCCATCGTTGACAGCATATACTGAATAATAGGCAGGTTGGTTTTTTGCTACAGTTCAGTATGTATCTCAGTCTGTTCTTCAGAAGGATAACATACCATGGCATAAGGCTCTATGTGTAAATGTCAAATTGGATGTTTTGACATTTATTAATGTAAGCTGATACTGAAGTATGGATTGGTTGGTCCTTTACAGTACAACATCTTGTACAGTCTGTTTTCAGGAAAATAACAGACAAAGCATATGGTTTATGCTTTTGACGTCAAACTGAATGTTGTGACATTCATTCCTGACAGCATATGCTAAATTGTAAGTTGGTTAGTTTTTCTGTTTCAGCATTTTTCTCAGGCTATTCTTCAGGAATCCAACAGCTGAGCTAAAATCCAAGAAACTAACAACTGAGCTACAATTAATGACCTAACAAATAGCCTATTTGTTAGTACCCTAATATGTGGAAATTAGGTTAACTTGCTTGACCTTAATTTCAGGAAATACAAGTACAAGGCCCAAGTGTTGCAATATAAAAGGATGGCAATCCTTCATTCAGAACTCGGGGGGATTTTAGGCGTGAAGATTTTAGTGTTCCATCATACTTCACTGCTGTATTTTTGTGTGTCTTGTATTTAGGTGTATCTTGTGAGCCAAGCAATTATCACCTAGATGATTGCATTGGACTAGGGTGTTCATTGAGTTGTAAGTGTTGTGTCACTCTAAGCTTTTAAGCGTGAGTGCTGTGTATCTTGATTAAAGCTGTTAAGCACAATTAAGAGTTGTTTGAAGTGTGACTTCACTATAATCTTTAAACTTAATTAAAGGTCGTAATCACTGAGGTGATTGAGGGGGAGTGAGTAGGAACTCTGATCTTAGTGTAAGATTGAAATTGCATTGGGTAGGTATTAAGTGATAGGATAAAACAGTTGGTTTAAGGTCTGAATTAATACTACTAATAGTGGATTTCCTCCCTGGCTTGGTAGCCCCCAGACGTAGGTCTGTGTGACACCGAACTGAGTAAACAATTCCTCGTGTTATTTACTGCACTTTATTTTTAAGTTTCTGCATAATTCTTGTCTGCGCAGAATTGGATGTCATAGCATCTCGTGCGACATCGAAAGTCTTTTAACTAGAATTTCAAATGGTGTGATACCATCAATTACTCATTTAGCCATCAATAATCTTGAACTAAACACATGATACTTCTAGTTTGAAATTAAAATCATATTAATATTCAAAATAGAAATTTTGAATTTACATAAATGGTGCGAAACCATCGATACTCGTTTGAGCTCGATTAGTTAAATTTCATGATGATATGATTATATATTGTATAGCTATTATGTGAATTATATGAATTGAATTATTATATGACTTATATTTGGTTTGAGTCATGACTATTTAAATAATTAAACTTGCTACACTAATTTTATACTATTCAATATGAATATTGATTGTGGATACCAATTTTAATGTGAAATTAATATCCTATAATCACTTGATTGGTTTTGTCTTTTTGTCGTCATATGTAATTTTCTTCTATATTCAAAATTGATCCATCAAAGTGGCTTTCGCCTTTCGGCTTAATGTTTCTCCTAAAACTAGTTTTACCAATATTTTTTTTAATGTATGAGATTAAAACCCAATATCTTCACGTGATTTTGTTGAGAAATATAAGGAAATATTTTTACGTGTTGCTAGAATCGTGAAAAATATTAATATAAATTATTTTTAATTCTATTTCCTAATTTATTTTAACATGGTTCTAAGTATCTAGCAAGCTAAAATCTCTGGTTTTTAATTAATGAGTGTGTGATATGCTAAATTTATCGTATGAGTGGGATATTAGGTTCTTTTGCCGAAAATCAAGATCCTGCAAATCTTTGTTCTCATGTAACATTAGATTTTTGAACTCGTGCAGAGTAGTATTTACCGTTTATCCAAAACATGTGACACTTGTCAATCCATGATGCTTGCATTATCATTACATCATAATTAATTTTAAGCATGTGCATTTTCAAGAAATCATCAGTTCGTCACTTAAGCTAGTTCATTCAGTTATGGAGAAATCTGATTGAAGGAATACATATCAGTACGAACTTAGAGAGTCCAAGTTTGATGAGCTTAAAAAGTTTGGCTCCCTGTTGATTGCTAAGCAAAAAGATGTACTCAAGAGGACCTATGGCAATCTGTTGGGTGTCCGGATGACCAAGGTAGACCCGGGTGTGATCCTTACTTTTGCCCAGTTCTATGACCCCACGTCGCATTGTTTCACGTTCCAGGATTATCTTCTGCCTCCTACTCTGAAGGAGTTTGGTCATATTGTCCATATTCCAGTTAGGGATCAGGTTCCTTACATGGGTTCTGTGGGGTTTCCAGAGGTTGCTTTGGTGGCTCAAGATCTTCATCTCCAAATGAATCTGGTTGAATCTAATCTTCGTACAAAGGGAAACCTCTAGAAACCATATTAGATTGAACCCGATTCTTCCAGAGATAAGGATCTTGAGCCACCAAAGCAACCTATAGAAACCCCATAGAACCCATGTAAGGAACTTGATCCCTAACTGGAATATGGACAAAATGAGTAAACTCCTTTAGAGTGGGAGCCAAGAGAAAATCCTAGAACATGAAATAATGCAGCATGGGGTCATAAAACTAGGAAAAAGTATGGATCAAACCGGGGTTGAACAGATTACATTAGGCCCTCTTGAATACATCTTTTTGCTCCATGATCAACAGGAAACCAAGTTTCTTAAGCTCATCAAACTTGGACTCTTTAAGTTTGTACTGATATGTATTCCTTTTTCCAGATTTCTCTTTAATTGAATGAACCACCTCAAGTGACAAACTGATCATTTCCTGAAAATGCACATGGTAAAAGTTAATTATGATGTAATGATGATGCAATCATCAAGGATTCAAAAGTGTCACATATCCTAGATAAACTGATCATGCAAAAGAACCCAATATCCCACTCACATGCATGAATTAAATCAACCACCATCACAACCATTTCACCGCCATCCTTAAATACTTGTACCACTTTTAAAACTATTATCTATACCCCCAATTATTTTGATATAGAAAGTCATTCTTCTGACTCTGACTTTTCTATACCCACTTCAATCACCCTAACCATACCAGAAGCATGTGTCTTTCCAGAAAGCACACCCTCTCCACCAACTCCACCCCATCAACCTCTCATTGATGACCCTGTCATTGATACATTCATGGAATGAATCCGAAACAGCGAACCATGTACCCCTGATTCTTCTGACCAAACCATTGTTATTTCCTCTAATACTGATATTCAATCTAAACATGGTGTATTTAAATTACAATATAAACAAAAGAACAAGGAATGGAGAACAATATCAATTCGAAGGAGAACGAAATTACATTGAAGGTCTATCAGAACAATTAAATTTAATTGAGCGGAGCGAAACGGAATCGAATAGATGGAACATATACTCTACATTCTATTGTTTAGACATTTTATACTAACATTTTATTTTATCATTTAAAAATTATCCAGAGCAGAAAATATTATAATTTTTTTATTTTAATTTTATCTATTATTTAATAAAAAAGTTTAATAAAATAAAATTTAAAAATTAAAATTTTAATTATACTATTAATTTATTTCATTCTATTAGATACATCTCAATTTAGGTGAATGAAAAACAAATTAATATAGTGGTATTGAATGGAATGAGTTCCATCACATCTCATTTCATTCCATCTATTGTTTTAAAGCCGAACAATAGAATATGATAATATTCCATTTAATTCCATTTTATTTCATCTCTTTCCATATATCTAAAGAAATTCAGAAGGACAAAAGAGGTGGTCTAAATACATAGAAATAAATGTTATATTAACTATTTAATTAGTTAAATATGAATTGATATAATTAATTATTAATAAATTATATTATGGTTAATTATTTGTAAATATTAATTATAAATTAATTATTCGATTGAGTTTTGTATCTGAAAGGTTGAATCATTCAGTTAAATTCTATGAGAGGTCTCTACCCTCGGTCAATTAATTAGTTAAGCCAGATGTCATTGGACAATTAAAGTACTCTAATAAACCTAGACGAAAAATGAGGATAGTAATCCTTTCATACTTAATCTTCTCAAACCACAACCTCTTCAATTCGATAAGATACATTATTCTTATAATAATTGATTATCCTTTGATATAATAATATGTTCTAATTTGTATTAATCATATTTAATTTTATATTTATTGATTAGAATTCAAATCATTCAATTGATATTGGTGCTTTAAAATATTTATAAATTTGATTATTATTTAATTATACTATAAGAAAGTACATAACACCACATAACACACAAAAAAGGTTGAGAATAATTTTACAGATGTTAATTATGTTATTTAACAGTAAGAATAGTTATAATAACATAATTTATAAAATATTCGTTTGAAATTTTGGCCACATTTAAATGGTGTGATACCATCAATTACTCGTTTAGCCATTAATACTCTTGAACTAAACACATGATACTTCTAATTTGAAATTAAAATCATATTTACTATTCAAAATAGAAATTTTGAATTTACATAAATGGTGCGAAACCATCGATACTCGTTTGAGCTCGATTTGTTAAATTTCGTTATGATATGATTATATATTTTATAACTATTGTGTGATTTATATGAATTGAATTATTATATGACTTATATTTGTTTTTAGTCATGACTATTTAAATAATTAAACCTGCTACACTAATTTTATAGTATTCAATATGAATATTGATTCTGGATAACAATTTTAATGTGAAATTAATATCCTATGATCCCTTAATTGGTTTTGTCTTTTTGTCGTCATATGTAATTTTCCTCTATATTCAAAATTGATCCATCAAAGTTGCTTTCGCCTTTCGGCTTTATGTTTCTCCTAAAACTAGTTTTATCATTATTTTTTTAATGTATGAGATTAAAACACAATATCTTTACGAGATTTTGTTGAGAAATATAAGGAAATGTTTTTACGTTTTGCTAGAATCGTGAGAAATATTAATATAAATTATTTTTAATACTATTTCCGAATTTATTTTAACGTGGTTCTAAGTATCTGGCAAGCTAAAATCCGTGGTTTTTAACTAATGAGTATGTGATATTCTAAATTTATCGTATGAGTGGGATATTAGGTTCTTTTGCCGGAAATCAAGATCCTGCAAATCTTTGTTCTCATGTAACATTAGATTTTTGAACTCGTGCAGAGTAGTATTTATTGTTTATCCAAAACATGTGACACTTGCCAGTCCATGATGCTTGCATTATCATTACATCATAATTAATTTTTAGCATGTGCATTTTCAAGAAATCATCAGTTCGTCACTTGAGCTAGTTCATTCAGTTATGGAGAAATCTGACTGAAGGAATACATATCAGTACGAACTTAGAGAGTCCAAGTTTGATGAGCTTAAAATTGTTGGCTCCCTGTTGATTGCTAAGCAAAAAGATGTACTCAAGAGTACTTATGGTAATCTGTTGGGTGTCCGGAAGACCAAGGTAGACCCTAGTGTGATCCTTACTTTTTCCCAGTTCTATGACCCCACGTCACATTATTTCACGTTCCAGGATTTTCTTCTGCCTCCTACTCTGAAGGAGTTTGCTCATATTGTCCATTTTCCAGTTAGGGATCAGGTTCCTTACATGGGTTCTGTGGGGTTTCCAGAGGTTGCTTTGGTGGCTCAAGATCTTCATCTCCAAAAGAATCTGGTTGAATCTAATCTTCGTACAAAGGGAAACCTCTAGAAAGCAGATTAGATTCAACCAGATTCTTCCAGAGATAAGGATCTTGAGCCACCAAAGCAACCTATAGAAACCCCATAGAACCCATGTAAGAAACTTGATCCCTAACTGGAATATGGACAAAATGAGTAAACTTCTTAGAGTAGGAGCTAGGAGAAAATCCTAGAACATGAAATAATGCAGCATGGGGTCATAGAACTAGGCAAAAGTATGGATCAAAACGGGGTCTACCTTAGTCATCAGGACCACAAACAGATTACCATAGGCCCTCTTGAATACATCTTTTTGCTCCATGATCAACAGGAAAACAAGCTTCTTAAGCTCATCAAACTTGGACTCTCTAAGTTTGTGCTGATATGTATTCCTTTTTCCAGATTTCTCTTTAATTGAATGAACCACCTGAAGTGACGAACTGATCTGAAGTGACGAATTGATCATTTCCTGAAATTGCACATGGTAAAAGTTAATTATGATGTAATGATGATGCAATCATCAAGGATTCAAAAGTGTTACATATCCTAGATAAACGATAAATACTACTCTACACGAGTTCAAATTCTGACGTTACACGAGAACAAAGGTATGGATGGTCTTGGTTTCATGCAAAAGAACCCAATATCCCACTCACATGCATGAATTGAATCAACCACCATCACAACCATTTCACAGCCAACCTTAAATACTTGTACCACTTTTAAAACTATTACCTATACCCTACATTATTTTGATATAGAAAGTCATTCTTCTGACTCTGACTTTTCTATACCCACTTCAATCACCCTAACCATACCAGAAGCCTGTCTCTTTCAAGAAAGCACACCCTCTCCACCAACTCCACTCCATCAACCTCTCATTTATGAACCTGTCATTGATACATTCATGGAATGAATCCAACTCAGCGAACCATGTACCCCTGATTCTTCTGACCAAACCATTGTTATTTCCTCTTATATTGATATTCAATCTAAACATGGTGTATTTAATTTACAATATAAACAAAAGAACAAGGAATGGAGAACAATATCAATTCAAAGGAGAACGAAATTACATTGAAGGTCTATCAGAACAATTAAATTTAATTGAGCGAAACGAAATCGAATAGATGGAGCATATACTCTACATTCTATTGTTTAGACATTTTATACTAACATTTTATTTTATCATTCGAAAATTATCCAGAGCAGAAAATGTTATAATTTTTTTATTTTAATTTTATCTATTATTTAATAAAAGAGTTTAATAAAATAAAATTTAAAAAATAAAATTATAATTATACTATTAATTTATTTCATTCTATTAGATACATCTCAATTTAGGTGAAATGAAAAACAAATTAATATAGTGGTATTGAATGGAATGAGTTCCATCACATCTCATTTCATTCCATCTATTGTTTTAATGCGAAAAAATAGAATATGATAATATTCCATTTAATTTCATTTAATTCCATTTTATTTCATCTTTTTCCATATATCTAAAGAAATTCAGAAGGACAAAAGAGGTGGTCTAAATACATAGAAATAAATGTTATATTAACTATTTAATTAATTAAATATGAATTGATATAATTAATTATTAATAAAATATATTATGGTTAATTATTTGTAAATATTAATTATAAATTAATTATTCGATTGAGTTTTGTATCTGAAAGGTTGAACCATTCAGTTAAATTCTATGAGAAGTCTCTACCCTCAGTCAATTAATTATTTAAGCCTGATGTCATTGGACAATTAAAATACTCTAATAAACCTAGACGAAAAATGAAGATAGTAATCCTTTCATACTTAATCTTCTCAAACCACACCCTCTTCAATTCGATAAGATACATTATTCTTATAATAATTGATTATCCTTTGATATAATAATATGTTCTAATTTGTATTAATCATATTTAATTTTATATTTATTAATTAGAATTCAAATCATTCAATTGATATTAGTGCTTTAAAATATCTATGAATTTGATTACTAATTATATATACTATAAGAAAGTACATAACACCACATAACACACAAATAAGGTTGAGAATAATTTTCGAGATGTTAATTATGCTATTTAACAGCAAGAATAGTTATAATAACATCAATTATAAAATATTCGTTTGAAATTTTGGCCACATTTAAATGGTGTGATACCATCAATTACTCGTTTAGCTATTAATACTCTTGAACTAAACACATGATACTTCTAGTTTGAAATTAAAATCATATTTACTATTCAAAGTAGAAATTTTGAATTTACATAAATGGTTTGAAACCATCGATACTCGTTTAAGCTCGATTTGTTAAATTTCGTGATGATATGATTATATATTTTATAACTATTGTGTGATTTATATGAATTGAATTATTATATGACTTATATATGTTTTTAGTCATGACTATTTAAATAATTAAACTTGCTACACTAATTTTATACTATTCAATATGAATATTGATTGTGGATACCAATTTTAATGTGAAATTAATATCCTATGATCACTTAATTGGTTTTGTCTTTTTGTCGTCATATGCAATTTTCCTCTATATTCAAAATTGATCCATCAAAGTTGCTTTCGCCTTTCGGCTTTATGTTTCTCCTAAAACTAGTTTTATCATTATTTTTTTAATGTATGAGATTAAAACACAATATCTTTACGAGATTTTGTTGAGAAATATAAGGAAATGTTTTTACGTTTTGCTAGAATCGTGAGAAATATTGATATAAATTATTTTTAATACTATTTCCTATTTTATTTTAACGTGGTTCTAAGTGTCTGGCAAGCTAAAATCTCTGGTTTTTAATTAATGAGTATGTGATATTCTAAATTTATCGTATGAGTGGGATATTAGGTTCTTTTCCGGAAATCAAGATCCTGTAAACCTTTGTTCTCATGTAACATTAGATTTTTGAACTTGTGGAGAGTAGTATTTATTGTTTATCCAAAACATGTGACACTTGCCGATCCATGATGCTTGCATTATCATTACATCATAATTAATTTTTAGCATGTGCATTTTCAAGAAATCATCAGTTCGTCACTTGAGCTAGTTCATTCAGTATTGGAGAAATCTTACTGAAGGAATACATATTAGTACGAACTTAGAGAGTCCAAGTTTGATGAGCTTAAATTTTTTGGCTCTCTGTTGATTGCTAAGCAAAAAGATGTACTCAAGAGGACTTATGGTAATCTGTTGGGTGTCTGGATGACCAAGGTAGACCCGAGTGTGATCCTTACTTTTGCCCAGTTCTATGACCCCACGTCACATTGTTTCACGTTCCAGGATTTTCATCTGCCTCCTACTCTGAAGGAGTTTTCTCATATTGTCCATATTCCAGTTAGGGATCAGGTTCCTTACATGGGTTCTGTGGGGTTTCTAGAGGTTGCTTTGGTGGCTCAAGATCTTCATCTCCAAAATAATCTGGTTGAATCTAATCTTCGTACAAAGGGAAACCTCTAGAAACCAAATTAGATTCAACCAGATTCTTCCAGAGATAAGGATCTTGAGCCACCAAAGCAACCTATAGAAACCCCATAGAACCCATGTAAGGAACTTGATCCCTAACTGGAATATGGACGAAATAAGTAAACTTCTTAGAGTAGGAGCTAGGAGAAAATCCTAGAACATGAAATAATGCAGCATGGGGTCATAGAACTAGGCAAAAGTATGGATCAAACCGGGGTCTACCTTAGTCATCAGGACCACAAACAGATTACCATAGGCCCTCTTGAATACATCTTTTTGCTCCATGATCAACAGGAAACCAAGCTTCTAAAGCTCTTCAAACTTGGACTCTCTATGTTTGTACTGATATGTATTCCTTTTTCCAGATTTCTCTTTAATTGAATGAACCACCTCAAGTGACGAACTGATGATTTCCTGAAAATGCACATGCTAAAAGTTAATTATGATGTAATGATAATGCAATCATCAAGGATTCACAAGTGTCACATGTTCTAGATAGGCGATAAATACTACTCTACACTGGTTCAAAATTCTGACGTTACACGAGAACAAAGGTATGCATGGTCTTGGCTTCATGCAAAACAACCCAATATCCCACTCACAGGCATGAATTAATTCAACCACCATCACAACCATTTCACAACCAACCTTAAATACTTGTACCACTTCTAAAACTATTATCTATACCCCCAATTCTTTTGATATAGAAAGTCATTCTTCTGACTCTGACTTTTCTATACCCACTTCAATCACCCTAACCATACCGGAACCCTGTGTCTTTCCAGAAAGCACACCCTCTCCACCAACTCCACCCCATCAACCTCTCATTGATACATTCATGGAATGAATCCGAAACAGCGAACCATGTACCCTTGATTCTTCTGACCAAACCATTGTTATTTCCTCTGATATTGATATTCAATCTAAACATGGTGTATTTAATTTACAATATAAACAAATGAACAAGGAATGGAGAACAATATCAATTCGAAGGAGAACAAAATTACATTTAAGGTCTATCAGAACAATTAAATTTAATTGAGCGGAGCGAAACGAAATCGAAGAGATGGAACATATACTCTACATTCTACTGTTTAGACATTTTATTTTATCATTCGAAAATTATCCAGAGCATAAAATATTATAATTTTTTTATTTTAATTTTATCTATTATTTAACAAAAAAGTTTAATAAAATAAAATTTAAAAAATAAAATTATAATTATACTATTAATTTATTTCATTCTATTAGATACATCTCAATTTAGGTGAAATGAAAAACAAATTAATATAGTGGTATTGACTGGAATGAGTTCCGTCACATCTCATTTCAAACCATCTATTGTTTTCAAGCGAAACAATAGAATATGATAATATTCCATTTTATTTCATCTCTTTCCTTATATCTAAAGAAATTCAGAAGGACAAAAGAGATGGTCTAAATACATAGAAATAAATGTTATATTAACTATTTAATTAATTAAATATGAATTGATATAATTAATTATTAATAAATTATATTATGGTTATTATTTGTAAATATTAATTATAAGTTAATTATTCGATTGAGTTTTGTATCTAAAAGGTTGAATCATTCAGTTAAATTCTATGAGAGGTCACTACCCTAGGTCAATTAATTATTTAAGCCTTATGTCATTGGACAACTAAAATACTCTAATAAACCTAGACGAAAAATGAGGATAGTAATCGTTTCATACTTAATCTTCTCAAACGACAACCTCTTCAATTCGATAAGATACATTATTCTTATAATAATTGATTATCCTTTGATATAATAATATGTTCTAATTTGTATTAATCATATTTAATTTTATATTTATTGATTAGAATTCAAATCATTCAATTGATATTAGTGCTTTAAAATATCTATGAATTTGATTACTAATTATATGTACTATAAGAAAGTACATAACACCACATAACACACGAATAAGGTTGAGAATAATTTTAGAGATGTTAATTATGCTATTTAACAGCAAGAATAGTTATAATAACATCAATTATAAGATATTCGTTTGAAATTTTGGCCATATTTAAATGGTGTGATACCATCAATTACACGTTTAGCTATCAATACTGTTGAATTAAACACATGATACTTCTAGTTTGAAATTAAAATCATATTTACTATTCAAAATAGAAATTTCGAATTTACATAAATGGTGCGAAACCATCGATACTCGTTTGAGCTCGATTTGTTAAATTTCGTGATGATATGATTATATATTTTATACCTAGTGTGTGAATTATATGAATTGAATTATTATATGACTTATATTTGTTTTGAGTCATGACTATTTAAATAATTAAACTTGCTACACTCATTTTATATTATTCAATATGAATATTGATTGTGGATACCAATTTTAATTTGAAATTAATATCCTATGGTAACTTAATTGGTTGTGTCTTTTTGTCGTCATATGGAATTTTCCTCTATATTCAAAATTGATTCATCAAAGTGGCTTTCGCCTTATCGGCTTTCTGTTTCTCCTAAAACTAGTTTTCCCTTTTTTTTTAATGTATGAGATTAAAACCCAATATCTTCACGTGATTTTGTTGAGAAATATAAGGAAATATTTTTACGTGTTTCTAGAATCGTGAGAAATATTAATATAAATTATTTTTAATACTATTTCCTAATTTATTTTATCGTGGTTCTAAGTATCTGGCAAGCTAAAATCTCTGGTTTTTAATTAATGAATATGTGATATGCTAAATTTATCGTATGAGTGGGATATTAGGTTCTTTTGCCGGAAATCAAGATCTTGCAAATCTTTGTTCTCATGTAACATTAGATTTTTGAACTCGTGCAGAGTAGTATTTGCTGTTTATCCAAAACTTGTGACACTTGTTAACCCATGATGCTTGCATTATCATTACATCATAATTAATTTTTAGCATGTGCATTTTCAAGAAATCATCAGTTCGTCACTTGAGCTAGTTCATTATGTTTTGGAGAAATCTGACTGAAGGAATACATATCAGTACGAACTTAGAGAGTCCAAGTTTGATGAGCTTAAAAAGTTTGGCTCCCTGTTGATTGGTAAGCAAAAAGATGTACTCAAGAGGACCTATGGTAATCTGTTGGGTGTCCGGATGACCAAGGTAGACCCGGATGTGATCCTTACTTTTTCCCAGTTCTATGACCCCACGTCGCATTGTTTCACGTTCAAGGATTATCTTCTGCCTCCTACTCTGAATGAGTTTGCTCATATTGTCCATATTCCAGTTAGGGATCAGGTTTCTTACATGGGTTCTGTGGGGTTTCCAGAGGTTGCTTTGGTTGCTCAAGATCTTCATCTCGAAAAGAATCTGGTTGAATCTAATCTTCGTACACAGGGAAACCTCTAGAAACCAGATTAGATTCAACCAGATTCTTCCAGAGATAAACATCTTGAGCCACTAAAGCAACCTATAGAATCCCCATAGAACCCATGTAAGGAACTTGATCCCTAACTGGAATATGGACAAAATGAGTAAACTCCTCTAGAGTAGGAGCCAGGAGAAAATCCTAGAACGTGAAATAATGCAGCATGGGGTCATAGAACTAGGCAAAAGTATGGATCAAACCTGGGTCTACCTTTCTCATCAGGACCCCAAACAGATTACCATAGGCCCTCTTGAATACATCTTTTTTCTCCATGATCAACAGGAAACTAAGCTTCTTAAGCTCATCAAACTTGGACTCTCTAAGTTTGTGCTGATATGTATTCCTTTTTCTAGATTTCTCTATAATTGAATGAACCACCTCAAATGACGAACTGATGATTTCCTGAAAATGCACATGCTAAAAGTTAATTATGATGTAATGATAATGCAATCATCAAGGATTCACAAGTGTCACATGTTCTAGATAAGCGTTGAATACTACACTACACTGGTGTAAAATTCTGACGTTACACGAGAACAAAGGTATGCATGGTCTTGGTTTCATGCAAAAGAATCCAATATCCCACTCACAGGCATGAATTAAATCAACCACCATCACAACTATTTCACAACCAACCTTAAATACTTGTACCACTTCTAAAACTATTATCTATACCCCTAATTCTTTTGATATAGAAAGTCATTTTTTTTACTATGACTTTTCTATACCCACTTCAATCACCCTAACCATACCGGAAACCTATGTCTTTCCAGAAAGCACACCCTCTCCACCAACTCCACCCCATCAACCTCTCATTGATGAACCTGCCATTGATACATTCATGGAATGAATCCGAAACAGCGAACCATGTACCCCTGATTCTTCTGACCAAACCATTGTTATTTCCTCTGATATTGATATTCAATCTAAACATGGTGTATTTAATTTACAATATAAACAAATGAACGAGGAAGGGAGAACAATATCAATTCGAAGGAGAACGAAATTACAATGAAGGTCTATCAGAACAATTAAATTTAATTGAGCGGAGCGAAACGAAATCGAAGAGATGGAACATATACTCTACATTATATTGTTTTGACATTTTATACTAACATTTTATTTTATCATTCGAAAATTATCCAGAGCATAAAATATTATAATTTTTTTATTTTAATTTTATCTATTAATTAATAAAAAAGTTTAATAAAATAAAATTTAAAAAAGAAAATTATAATTATACTATGAATTTATTTCATTCTATTAGATACATCTCAATTTAGGTGAAATGAAAAACAAATTAATATAGTGGTATTGAATGGAATGAATTCCGTCACATCTCATTTCATTCCATCTATTGTATTCAAGCGAAACAATAGAATATGATAATATTCCATTTAATTTCATTTTATTTCATCTCTTTCCTTATATCAAAAGAAATTCAAAAGGACAAAAGAGGTGGTCTAAATACATAGAAATAAATGTTATATTAACTATTTAATTAATTAAATATGAATTGATATAATTAATTATTAATAAATTATATTATGGTTATTATTTGTAAATATTAATTATAAGTTAATTATTCGATTGAGTTTTGTATCTAAAAGGTTGAATCATTCAGTTAAATTCTATGAGAGGTCACTACCCTAGGTCAATTAATTATTTAAGCCTTATGTCATTGGACAACTAAAATACTCTAATAAACCTAGACGAAAAATGAGGATAGTAATCGTTTCATACTTAATCTTCTCAAACGACAACCTCTTCAATTCGATAAGATACATTATTCTTATAATAATTGATTATCCTTTGATATAATAATATGTTCTAATTTGTATTAATCATATTTAATTTTATATTTATTGATTAGAATTCAAATCATTCAATTGATATTAGTGCTTTAAAATATCTATGAATTTGATTACTAATTATATGTACTATAAGAAAGTACATAACACCACATAACACACGAATAAGGTTGAGAATAATTTTAGAGATGTTAATTATGCTATTTAACAGCAAGAATAGTTATAATAACATCAATTATAAGATATTCGTTTGAAATTTTGGCCATATTTAAATGGTGTGATACCATCAATTACACGTTTAGCTATCAATACTGTTGAATTAAACACATGATACTTCTAGTTTGAAATTAAAATCATATTTACTATTCAAAATAGAAATTTCGAATTTACATAAATGGTGCGAAACCATCGATACTCGTTTGAGCTCGATTTGTTAAATTTCGTGATGATATGATTATATATTTTATACCTGGTGTGTGAATTATATGAATTGAATTATTATATGACTTATATTTGTTTTGAGTCATGACTATTTAAATAATTAAACTTGCTACACTCATTTTACATTATTCAATATGAATATTGATTGTCGATACCAATTTTAATTTGAAATTAATATCCTATGGTCACTTAATTGGTTGTGTCTTTTTGTCGTCATATGTAATTTTCCTCTATATTCAAAATTGATTCATCAAAGTGGCTTTCGCCTTTCGGCTTTCTGTTTCTCCTAAAACTAGTTTTCCCTTTTTTTTTAATGTATGAGATTAAAACCCAATATCTTCACGTGATTTTGTTGAGAAATATAAGGAAATATTTTTACGTGTTTCTAGAATCGTGAGAAATATTAATATAAATTATTTTTAATACTATTTCCTAATTTATTTTAACGTGGTTCTAAGTATCTGGCAAGCTAAAATCTCTGGTTTTTAATTAATGAATATGTGATATGCTAATCAAGATCCTGCAAATCTTTGTTCTCATGTAACATTAAATTTTTGAACTCGTGCAGAGTAGTATTTATCGTTTATCCAAAACATGTGACACTTGTCAATCTATGATGCTTGCATTATCATTAAATAATAATTAATTTTTAGCATGTGCATTTTCAAGAAATCATCAGTTCGTCACTTGAGCTAGTTCATTCAGTTATGGAGAAATCTGACTGAAGGAATACATATCAGTACGAACTTAGAGAGTCCAAGTTTGATGAGCTTAAAAAGTTTGGCTCCCTGTTGATTGCTAAGAAAAAAGATGTACTCAAGAGGACCTATGGTAATCTGTTGGGTGTCCGGATGATCAAGGTAGACCCGGGTGTGATCCTTACTTTTGCCTAGTTCTATGACCCCACTGTAAAACCTCAAAATTTGCCCTCCTCTCTTGGGACTAGTTTAGCATATTGCATTTCATTTTGTAGGTCATTAGGCATTACATATTTGCATATCATGTGGCTACATTGAGCAAGTCATCCTCCTATGTCTTGATCAGAAGATAAAGAGGTTAAAAGGTGCAAGCTAGGGTTTCATTGGATTGATCCTTGGCCATCTGAGGATGTGTGCTTCAAATTAGGGTTTCTTGGTTCTCAAGGAGGATGAGCATCATCTTGGTTGAAATGGTACATCATCATCATCATGGTATTATCATCATCAAGAGATTCCTTATGCTTGATCAGATTCCTTGAGATTAGGGTTTTGACCTCTGGTCAACCCTAATCATCTGCATTGTGCCAATCAGGGCTTGTGAAGGAGATGGGGGTTTCAATGGATATGGGGATCATCATATGGTTATTTTGAGCTTATGGAATCTAGGGTTTCATCATTGCGCCATTTCATCAGGAGTTTGAGGCTCAAGTTCATCTATGCATGGCCAGTTCATCTATCAGTCAGAAAAAGTCAACCAAAGGTCAATTGATGGATTTGGAGGTGGGAGAGGGTTAGAGACACTTCATTCATGCCCAAACAAGTTTCATTTGACATTTCAAACATCAAGAATGAAGAAAATAAAGTCAGATAAAAACTTTCCAAAAATAGAAAGTGACTTGTAATTCAAAACTGCCAAAAATGGACAGGTTTTCTCCTTAAAATTACATGTCCAAAAATGCTTCAAATGAAATTTTGTCCAACATGAAAGTTGTAGATCTTGCTCTCACCTTTCCAAAAAGTCCAAGAACATGAATTTCTCATTTGTGGTTGGCAAGTTATGGATTGATCTTTGTCAAGAAATGTTGAATTTCAAAGGTGCACAACTTTTGTATCACAAGGCCAAATGGAGTGAGACTTTTTGGAGCAAATTTCTTTTGATGTCCTCTATCCAAAACAAGCATTACATTTCATGAATTGTGCTCACACAAAAAGTGCATTTTTCAAGTGGACTTAATTTGAAAAGTGGAGGGAAAAAGTGATTTTGCAAAATAAGCATGGCATACACATAATTCCACTTGCATTAGCTTACAAACATCATTTTAAACTTGCTCAAAACCAGAATTGGCACTGTTACATTGATTTTCATGTGAAGGGTGAATTGGCTAAAATGCTAAAATGCACCAAAACTTGATTTCACTTAAACACTCACATTAGCCTAATCATGATTAGTGAACATCATTAACATCACATATAAAACCATAATCATAATTGTTTTCTGATTAACCATAACAGAATTGTGCATTCTAGATCTAGATCAAAAAAACTCTTCATCTTTTTCTCTCACTTTTTCTTCAAAAATTTGCAAAAACCTTGCATTGATCTTCATCAATCCTTGATCCATGAGCATTTTGGAAGCTAATTGAAGCAAGATTTCATCATTTCCAAGCCAAATCGTGGACTGTTAAAGTGAGCTTCAACAATGGCAATTTGAGTTTTCAGCAAAATCGTGTACAATCAACATCCAAACCTTGCTTCATTCACTCCTACAAGCATCAAGGAGCATCTGTTTTGCATTGCCATGGCCTAGAACACGCGTTTTCACTTCTGCCAATTCTTGAAGGTGAGTTTTCGAGTTTGATAATTCTTAAAATTGATGAGTGCTTCTTGTAGATCCTTCCACGTAGAGTAATCTGCAATTTGAATCGTTAATTTTCATCAAGTATTGAACAAGTTATGTTGATTGGAAGTTTCACATGTGGAAATGTTTTGGATCGATTCTCTTAAATTAGGAAGAATTAAGTTTAATTAATGTCATATTGTTGATGTGCATTGAGAGATCTTTCCAATGGTGTATGGTTTGTTGATTTTGGTGATGGTTTGTTCTTGAGCCATGAATTTGTGAAGAACATGCTATGAACATTTGAAAATTTTCCAGAAATACATTTTGATCTTCATTTTCGCGTTTGGCATGGCTGAAGGTGTTAGCGCGCGCTACCATTTCAAAAACTCCCTCCCTTCGATTCTGACCGAAGGCATTTACATTTTGGCATTTAGCATTTTTTCATCATTATGCTATACATGTTTCACATACTTCCATGTGCATTTTTCATTTTTTCATGCCATTCCAAAAATCATATCTCACAAACTATTGATCCAATTGAGATGAAATTCTTTGTGCCATGATCCTTATGATGTCCTCTATTTTATGGTATTTTTTGCAAAAATTGTGCACGTGTGGTTTTTAACATGGCCTAGGGTTTGTTTAGATGTGTTCTTTCTTGCATATTGCTTGGTATTTTGATCATGAAATGATGATGCTTAACTGGATGGAGCTGAAACTTTGCATGTGTAATCTAGACACCTTAAGGAGCATTTTGGTATATAGTTTGTGATTTTTGCATTTCTGGATTGTGAGATATGCTATGATCATTGAAGGTGTGACAATTTGTGTCACACCATTTCATGTCCAACTTCTTGATTTTTTTTACCACGCCATATGAACTCAAAATGACCTGAATTTTTGAATGTTGAATCTTCTGGATATTAAGTTTGACTGTGAATTTTTGTGGATTTTTTGAGTGCATTTCCAATTTGATTGAGATTTTCTTCCCTGTTTGACCAATTGTGGACTTCTTGTGAGACATGATTCTATTTGATATGTGAAATTCTTGTTCTGTATTGGATGAGCTTGAAATTTTGCATGTGTGTTATAGACATCTTGAAGTGTGTCATGGCTTTGATTTGGTTCATTTATCTTATGCCAATTCTGTTTTATGATTGCTTGAAGTGGATGCATGTTTTGGTGCCTTATATGAGCTTGTTTGAATATGCTTTGACTTGATGAATTTCATTGACTTGCTTACCTTGGTCCAAATGACTTGAAATTTGGTATGATTGTCATGTTATGAATTCTGTTTGATCATGAATTTTTTGGTGATTTATTGATATGTTTGTGAGTTGATTTGAATTGGATCTTTCTGTTTGGTCCTATGAGGTTCTAAATTGCATGCTTTGTACTCTTTGCCTCATGAAATGATAATGGTTGATGATATGAATGTGAGACCACTTGGATTTGATTCTTATTGGATTGATCTTGATTTTTGATAAGTTTCATGTTCTGTTTTGGTTTATTGCTCTCATTTTGACCCTAGGCCATGTCCTAGTGGTTAGTGCCTAATGTTTGAGCTTTATTTCAGGTCAAAGAGCATAATTGCTTATACTTGATGGTGTGCACTCAATTGGGATTGGTTTATTGCTTGTTTGGGACTAACCTTGAGTTTGTTTTGTAGGCATTGAGATTTATGCTTAGGCCTTGTGGCTTGCACCTATGAGCATTGATGCTTGTTATCTGTTTGTGCTGTGGACTTGTAATTTTCTGTTTGACTTTTGTTTGTCTGGTATACTGATTATGTTGGATTGATTTCAGGTACCTTAGTTGCTATAGTTCATTTTGAACTTGCTTGTTCTGGTGCTTGGTTGCTTAACCAATTGAGGTAGAATTTCTTTTCTCCATGTAGTCTGGAAGACCTGGCCTGTTACTTGGCCAGGCACCTGTCTGAAGTCCTCCTTAAGAGGCAATGCTTGTGCTTGTTTATCTTTGTCCCCAAGCAGGAAAAGACCTTTGTTAAGGCAATTGGCAGATACAAGAGATGTGCAATCCATGTCCTGCTATTCTTGTTGAGTCATCCCTTTGCTCACACAACTAGTGTTGATGCATTGCGGATATTAACCCAAGATCCTTGTACAGTTGTACAGTTGAGTCAGTGTCATAAGTGTAGAAGGGTTCCCACTTTCTGAACCCACACTTCATTGTCTAAAGCTCTCCCAGGCCAGGGATAAGAGCTATGAAGTCTCATCTTCACTCACCTATTTCATCTGCTTCACCCTGACTCTCAATGTCAGGGTTAAGAGCTAACATCACCTGATACAGTTGACTTGCTTTGGCAGTCTAACCCTTGTTTGAGCCCACTTTGTGTGTATATAGTGTGTGCTATTTGTGAATATTTGCTTTGTTTTGATTCTGCTTGCATGCTTTGCTTTGCCTGTTTAGGATTAGCTTGCTGCCTGAGCAAGATAGATAGCCAACCTTAACTTAGGAATGATATGCATGATAACATCTAGGCTCGAGTCATAGTCTCCCTAGTTGTGTCTCCCTCTGGTTAGGCTAGTCTTTCTCCCCTGTTAAGGGGAACTACGTTGCCCTGATCCTCATACCAGATGAGGTACGTAGGCAGGAGATCGTACTAGATCTCTCCGGGCACCTTTTTTTTCTTTTTGTGTGTGTTTGCTTGACCGTTGCTAGGCTCGAGTTCCCGACTCCTTAGTAACTTGTGGTTACTTGTTTCTTCTTGTGTGTGTTAGGAGACGAATGTAAGCCCAGCAATTGGCATTCTGTATCCTCTTGTTGTGTGCTTGGAGTCCGGTATAAGTCCATCAAGTGGCATCTGGTTTCCAGTGTGGGTTTGTTTGGTTCGGAAGCTGATGTAAGTCCAGCGATTGGCGTTCGGGTTCTATGTTTGCCTTTTTGTGTTTTGTTTTGTTTGGCGTGCGTGAGCCGAACTACGGTAGCTTTGATTTCTCGTTCCAGACGAGATACGTAGGCATAGGATGCGATATCCTAGCGAGCCCTCTCCCCTCTTCTCCCACCTGTGTTGTGTGTGTGTGATGTTTGTTTTAGCAACCTTGTCCTATCTTCTGAGCGTGGATCCCGTCGAGTACGACGGATGCATAGGGGTGCTAATACCTTCCCTTCGCATAACCGACTCCCGATCCCATTCTCTTTGGTCGCGAGACCATGTCTTTTCCAGGTTTACTTCGAGCGTTTCCTTTCCCTTTTTGGGATAAATAACGCACGATGGCGGCTCTGTGTTGTTTTGTTTTAGCCCGCCGATTGTTTTTCGCGGATGCGACACCCACGTCGCATTGTTTCATGTTTCAGGATTTTCTTTTACCTCCTACTCTAGAGAAGTTTGTTCATATTGTCCATATTCCAGTTATTTACATGGGTTATGTGGGGTTACCAGGGGTATCTTTAGTGGCTCAAGTTCTTCATCTCGAGAAGAATCTGGTTGAATCTAATCTTCGTACAAAGGGAAACCTCTAGAAACCGGATTAGATTCAACTAGATTTTTCCTGAGATAACGATCTTGAGTCACCCAAGCAACCTATAGAAACCACACATAACTCATGAATGGAACCTGATCCCTAACTGGAATATGGATATTATGAGCAAACTCCTCTTGAGTATGAGCCAGAAGAAAATCCTAGAACGTGAGATAATGCAGCATGGGGTCATAGAACTGGGCAAAAGTAAGGATCAAACATGGGTCTACCTTAGTCTTCAGGACATCCAACATTTTACCATAGGCCCTCTTGAATACATCTTTTTGCTCTCTGATCAATAGGAAACCAAGCTTCTTAAGCTCATCAAACTTGGACTCTCTAAGTTTGTACTGATATGTATTCATTTTTCCAGATTTCTCCATAACTGAATGAACCACCTCATGTGACAAACTGATGATTTATGGAAAATTCACATGCTAAAAGTTAACTATGATGTAATGATAATGAAATCATCATGGATTCACAAGTGTAACATATTCTAGATAAACGATAAATACTACTCTACACGGGTTCAAAATTATGACGTTACACGAGAACAAAGGTATGCATGGTCTTGGTTTCCTACAAAAGAACCTAATATCCCACTCTCAGGCATGAACTAAATCAACCGCCATCACAACCATTTCACTGCCAACCTTAAATACTTTTACCACTTCTAAAACTACTACCTATACCCCTAAATCTTTTTATATAGAAAGTCATTCTTCTGACTCTGAATTTTCTACATCCACTTCAATCACCCTAACCATATAAAAGCCTGTGTCTTTCCAGAAAGCACACCCTCTCCACCAACTCCACCCCATCAACCTCTCATTGATGAACCGATGATTGTTACATTCATGGCACGATTCAGAAACAACGAACCATCTACCCCTGATTCTTCATACCAAACCATTGTTATTTCCTCTGATACTAATACTAAATCTAAACCTAATCCTTATCTTGAGGAAGTTGATGATTTCGTCGAACAGTCTGAATCAGATGTGCGCACACATGGTGTCTTTAATTTACAAAATAAACAAATGAATGAGGAATGGAGAACAGTATCAATTCGAAGGAGAACGTAATTACATTGAGGGTCCATCGGAACAATTAAATTTAATAGAGCGGAGCGAAATGAAATCGAAGAGATGGAACATATACTCTACATTTTATTGTTTAGACATTTTATACTAAAATTTTATTTTATCATTTGAAAATTATCCAGAGCAAAAAATATTATAATTTCTTTCTTTTAGATTTATCTATTATTTATTAAAAAAGTTTAATAAAATAAAATTTACGAATAAAATTATAATTATATTGTTAATTTATTTCATTCTATTAGATACATCTCAATTTAGGTTAAACGAAAAACAAATTAATATAGTGGTATTGAATGGAATGAGTTCCATCACATCTTATTTCATTCCATTTATTTTTTTAAAGCCAAATCATAGAATATTATAACATTCCATTTTATTCCATTTAATCTCATCTCTTTCCGTCCATCTAAGGAAATTTAGAAGGACAAAAGAGGTAGTCTAAACACATAGAAATAAATGTAAGACTAATTATTTAATTAATTAAATATGAATTGATATAGTTTATTATTAATAAATTATATTATGGTTAATTATTTGTAAATATTAATTATAAATTAATTATTCGATTGAGTTTTGTATCTAAAAGGTTGAACCATTCAGTTAAATTCTATGAGAGGTCTCTACCCTCGGTCATTAAATTATTTAAGCCTTATGTCATTGGACAATTAAAATACACTAATAAACCTAGACGAAAAATGAGGATAGTAATCCTTTCGTACTCAATCTCCTCAACCGACAACCTCTTCAATTCGATAAGATACATTATTCTTATAATAATTGATTATTCTTTGATATAATAATATGTTCTAATTTGTATTTGTCATATTTAATTTTATATTTATTGATTAGAATTGAAATCATTCAATTGATATTAGTGCTTTAAAATATAGATGAATTTGATTACTAAATATATGTACTATAGGAAAGTACATATCACCACAAAACACACGAATTGGGGTGAGAATAAATTCAGAAATGTTAATTGTGCTATTTAACAACAAAATATTTATAATAACATGAATTATAAAATATTCGTTTGAAATTTTGGTCACATTTAAATGGTGTGATACCATCAATTAGTCGTTTAGTCATCAATAATCTTGAACTAAACACATGATAATTCTAGTTTGAAATTAAAATCATATTTGCTATTCAAAATAGAAATTTTGAATTTACATAAATGGTGTCAAACCAACGATACTCGTTTGAGCTCGATGTGTTAATTTTCGTGATGATATGAATATATATTTTATAGCTATTGTGTGAATGATATGAATTGAATTATTATATGACTTATATTTGTTTTGAGTGATGACTATTTAAGTAATTAAACTTGCTAAACTAACTTTATACTATTAAATATGAATATTGATAGCGGATACCAATTTTAATGTGAAATTAAATATCCTATGATCACTTAATTGGTTTTTTTCCATCATATGTAATTTTCCTCTATATTCAAAATTGATCCTTCAAAGTTGTTTTCGCCATTCGACTTTATGTTTCTCCTAAAACTAGTTTTATCAATTTTTTTAATGTATGAGATTAAAACCCAATATATTTACGTGATTTTGGTGAGAAATATAAGGAAATATTTTTACGTGTTGCCAGAAACCTGAGAAATATTAATATAAATTATTTTTAATACTATTTCCTAATTTATTTTAACGTGGTTCTAAGTATCTGGCAAGCTAAAATCTCTTGTTTTTAATTAATGAGTATGTGATATGCTAATCAAGATCCTGCAAATTTTTGTTCTCATGTAACATTAAATTTTTGAACTCGTGCAGAGTAGTATTTACCGTTTATCCAAAACATGTGACACTTGTCAATCTATGATGCTTGCATTATCATTAAATAATAATTAATTTTTAGCATGTGCATTTTCAAGAAATCATCAGTTCGTCACTTGAGCTAGTTCATTCAGTTATGGAGAAATCTGACTGAAGGAATACATATCAGTACGAACTTAGAGAGTCCAAGATGGATGAGCTTAAAAAGTTTGGCTCCCTGTTGATTGCTAAGAAAAAAGATGTACTCAAGAGGACCTATGGTAATCTGTTGGGTGTCCGGATGACCAAGGTAGACCCGGGTGTGATCCTTACTTTTGCCCAGTTCTATGACCCCACGTCGCATTGTTTCATGTTTCAGGATTTTCTTTTACCTCCTACTCTAGAGAAGTTTGTTCATATTGTCCATATTCCAGTTATTTACATGGGTTATGTGGGGTTACCAGGGGTATCTTTAGTGGCTCAAGTTCTTCATCTCAAGAAGAATCTGGTTGAATCTAATCTTCGTACAAAGGGAAACCTCTAGAAACCAGATTAGATTCAACTAGATTTTTCCTGAGATAAAGATCTTGAGTCACCCAAGCAACCTATAGAAACCACACAGAACTCATGAAAGGAACCTGATCCCTAACTGGAATATGGATATTATCAACAAACACCTCTTGAGTATGAGCCAGAAGAAAATCCTAGAACGTGAGATAATGCAGCATGGGGTCATAGAACTTGGCAAAAGTAAGGATCAAACACGGGTCTACCTTAGTCTTCAGGACATCCAACATATTACCATAGGCCCTCTTGAATACATCTTTTTGCTCTCTGATCAACAGGAAACCAAGCTTCTTAAGCTCATCAAACTTGGACTCTCTAAGTTTGTACTGATATGTATTCCTTTTTCCAGATATCTCCATAACAGAATGAACCACCTCATGTGACAAACTGATGATTTATGGAAAATTCACATGCTAAAAGTTAACTATGATGTAATGATAATGCAATCATCATGGATTCACAAGTGTCACATGTTCTGGATAAACGATAAATACTACTCTACACGGGTTCAAAATTATGACGTTACACGAGAACAAAGGTATGCATGGTCTTGGTTTCCTACAAAAGAACCCAATATCCCACTCTCAGGCATGAACTAAATCAACCGCCATCACAACCATTTCACTGCCAACCTTAAATACTTTTACCACTTCTAAAACTACTACCTATACCCCTAAATCTTTTTATATAGAAAGTCATTCTTCTGACTCTGAATTTTCTACATCCACTTCAATCACCCTAACCATATAGAAGCATGTGTCTTTCCAGAAAGCACACCCTTTTCACTAACTCCACCCCATCAACCTCTCATTGATGAACCGATCATTGATATATTCATGGAACGAATCAGAAATAGCGAACCATCTACCCCTGATTCTTCATGCCAAACCATTGTTATTTCCTCTGATACTAATACTAAATCTAAACCTAATCCTTACCTTGAGGAAGTTGATGATTTAGTCAAACAGTCTGAATCAGATGTGCGCACACATGGTGTCTTTAATTTACAACATAAACAAATGAACGAGGAATGGAGAACAGTATCAATTCGGAGGAGAACGTAATTACATTGAGGGTCCATCGGAACAATTAAATTTAATAGAGTGGAGCGAAATGAAATCGAAGAGATGGAACATATACTCTACATTTTATTGTTTAGATATTTTATACTAAAATTTTATTTTATCATTTGAAAATTATCCAGAGCAAAAAATATTATAATTTCTTTATTTTAGATTTATCTATTATTTAATAAAAAAGTTTAATAAAATAAAATTTACAGAATAAAATTATAATTATATTTTTAATTTATTTCATTCTATTAGATACATTTCAATTTAGGTGAAACGAAAAACAAATTAATATAGTGGTATTGAATGGAATGAGTTCCATCACATCTTATTTCATTCCATTTATTTTTTTAAAGCCAAATCATAGAATATGATAACATTCCATTTTATTCCATTTAATTTCATCTCTTTCCGTCCATCTAAGGAAATTTAGAAGGACAAAAGAGGTAGTCTAAACACATAGAAATAAATGTAAGACTAATTATTTAATTAATTAAATATGAATTGATATAGTTTATTATTAAGAAATTATATTATGGTTAATTATTTGTAAATATTAATTATAAATTAATTATTCGATTGAGTTTTGTATCTAAAAGGTTGAACCATTCAGTTAAATTCTATGAGAGGTCTCTACCCTCGGTCATTAAATTATTTAAGCCTTATGTCATTGGACAATTAAAATACTCTAATAAACCTAGACGAAAAATGAGGATAGTAATCCTTTCGTACTCAATCTCCTCAACCGACAACCTCTTCAATTCGATAAGATACATTATTCTTATAATAATTGATTATTCTTTGATATAATAATATGTTCTAATTTGCATTTGTCATATTTAATTTTATATTTATTGATTAGAATTGAAATCATTCATTTGATATTAGTGCTTTAAAATATAGATGAATTTGATTACTAAATATATGTACTATAGGAAAGTACATATCACCACAAAACACACGAATTGGGGTGAGAATAAATTTAGAAATGTTAATTGTGTTATTTAACAACAAAATATTTATAATAACATGAATTATAAAATATTCGTTTGAAATTTTGGCCATATTTAAATGGTGTGATACCATCAATTAGTCGTTTAGTCATCAATAATCTTGAACTAAACACATGATAATTCTAGTTTGAAATTAAAATCATATTTGCTATTCAAAATAGAAATTTTGAATTTTCGTGATGATATGAATATATCTTTTATAGCTATTGTGTGAATGATATGAATTGAATTATTATATGACTTATATTTGTTTTGAGTGATGAGTATTTAAATAATTAAACTTGCTAAACTAACTTTATACTATTAAATATGAATATTGATAGCGGATACCAATTTTAATGTGAAATTAAATATCCTATGATCACTTAATTGGTTTTTTTCCATCATATGTAATTTTCCTCTATATTCAAAATTGATCCTTCAAAGTTGTTTTCGCCATTCGACTTTATGTTTCTCCTAAAACTAGTTTTATCAATTTTTTTAATGCATGAGAAATATTAATATAAATTATTTTTAATACTATTTCCTAATTTATTTTAACGTGGTTCTAAGTATCTGCAAGCTAAAATATCTTGTTTTTAATTAATGAGTATGTGATATGCTAATCAAGATCCTGCAAACCTTTGTTCTCATGTAACATTAAATTTTTGTACTCGTGCAGAGTAGTATTTACCGTTTATCCAAAACATGTGACACTTGTCAATCTATGATGCTTGCATTATCATGAAATCATAATTAATTTTTAGCATGTGCATTTTCAAGAAATCATCAGTTCGTCACTTGAGCTAGTTCATTCAGTTATGGAGAAATCTGACTGAAGGAATACATATCAGTACGAACTTAGAGAGTCCAAGTTTGATGAGCTTAAAAAGTTTGGCTCCCTGTTGATTGCTAAGAAAAAAGATGTACTCAAGAGGACCTATGGTAATCTGTTGGGTGTCCGGATGACCAAGGTAGACCCGGGTGTGATCCTTACTTTTGCCCAGTTCTATGACCCCACGTCGCATTGTTTCATGTTTCAGGATTTTCTTTTACCTCCTACTCTAGAGAAGTTTGTTCATATTGTCCATATTCCAGTTATTTACATGGGTTATGTGGGGTTACCAGGGGTATCTTTAGTGGCTCAAGTTCTTCATCTCGAGAAGAATCTGGTTGAATCTAATCTTCGTACAAAGGGAAACCTCTAGAAACCAGATTAGATTCAACTAGATTTTTCCTGAGATAAAGATCTTGAGTCACCCAAGCAACCTTTAGAAACCACACAGAACTCATGAAAGGAACCTGATCCCTAACTGGAATATGGATATTATCAACAAACACCTCTTGAGTATGAGCCAGAAGAAAATCCTAGAACGTGAGATAATGCAGCATGGGGTCATAGAACTTGGCAAAAGTAAGGATCAAACACGGGTCTACCTTAGTCTTCAGGACATCCAACATATTACCATAGGCCCTCTTGAATACATCTTTTTGCTCTCTGATCAACAGGAAACCAAGCTTCTTAAGCTCATCAAACTTGGACTCTCTAAGTTTGTACTGATATGTATTCCTTTTTCCAGATATCTCCATAACTCAATGAACCACCTCATGTGACAAACTGATGATTTATGGAAAATTCACATGCTAAAAGTTAACTATGATGTAATGATAATGCAATCATCATGGATTCACAAGTGTCACATGTTCTGGATAAACGATAAATACTACTCTACACGGGTTCAAAATTATGACGTTACACGAGAACAAAGGTATGCTTGGTCTTGGTTTCCTACAAAAGAACCCAATATCCCACTCTCAGGCATGAACTAAATCAACCGCCATCACAACCATTTCACTGCCAACCTTAAATACTTTTACCACTTCTAAAACTACTACCTATACCCCTAAATCTTTTTATATAGAAAGTCATTCTTCTGACTCTGAATTTTCTACATCCACTTCAATCACCCTAACCATATAGAAGCATGTGTCTTTCCAGAAAGCACACCCTTTTCACTAACTCCACCCCATCAACCTCTCATTGATGAACCGATCATTGATATATTCATGGAACGAATCAGAAATAGCGAACCATCTACCCCTGATTCTTCATGCCAAACCATTGTTATTTCCTCTGATACTAATACTAAATCTAAACCTAATCCTTACCTTGAGGAAGTTGATGATTTAGTCAAACAGTCTGAATCAGATGTGCGCACACATGGTGTCTTTAATTTACAACATAAACAAATGAACGAGGAATGGAGAACAGTATCAATTCGGAGGAGAACGTAATTACATTGAGGGTCCATCGGAACAATTAAATTTAATAGAGTGGAGCGAAATGAAATCGAAGAGATGGAACATATACTCTACATTTTATTGTTTAGATATTTTATACTAAAATTTTATTTTATCATTTGAAAATTATCCAGAGCAAAAAATATTATAATTTCTTTATTTTAGATTTATCTATTATTTAATAAAAAAGTTTAATAAAATAAAATTTACAGAATAAAATTATAATTATATTTTTAATTTATTTCATTCTATTAGATACATTTCAATTTAGGTGAAACGAAAAACAAATTAATATAGTGGTATTGAATGGAATGAGTTCCATCACATCTTATTTCATTCCATTTATTTTTTTAAAGCCAAATCATAGAATATGATAACATTCCATTTTATTCCATTTAATTTCATCTCTTTCCGTCCATCTAAGGAAATTTAGAAGGACAAAAGAGGTAGTCTAAACACATAGAAATAAATGTAAGACTAATTATTTAATTAATTAAATATGAATTGATATAGTTTATTATTAAGAAATTATATTATGGTTAATTATTTGTAAATATTAATTATAAATTAATTATTCGATTGAGTTTTGTATCTA
Source organism: Lathyrus oleraceus (assembly GCF_024323335.1). NCBI lineage: Eukaryota > Viridiplantae > Streptophyta > Magnoliopsida > Fabales > Fabaceae > Lathyrus > Lathyrus oleraceus. The sequence goes on along the minus strand of NC_066583.1, from coordinate 373,540,008 downwards.
AAAGGTTGAACCATTCAGTTAAATTCTATGAGAGGTCTCTACCCTCGGTCATTAAATTATTTAAGCCTTATGTCATTGGACAATTAAAATACTCTAATAAACCTAGACGAAAAATGAGGATAGTAATCCTTTCGTACTCAATCTCCTCAACCGACAACCTCTTCAATTCGATAAGATACATTATTCTTATAATAATTGATTATTCTTTGATATAATAATATGTTCTAATTTGCATTTGTCATATTTAATTTTATATTTATTGATTAGAATTGAAATCATTCAATTGATATTAGTGCTTTAAAATATAGATGAATTTGATTACTAAATATATGTACTATAGGAAAGTACATATCACCACAAAACACACGAATTGGGGTGAGAATAAATTTAGAAATGTTAATTGTGTTATTTAACAACAAAATATTTATAATAACATGAATTATAAAATATTCGTTTGAAATTTTGGCCATATTTAAATGGTGTGATACCATCAATTAGTCGTTTAGTCATCAATAATCTTGAACTAAACACATGATAATTCTAGTTTGAAATTAAAATCATATTTGCTATTCAAAATAGAAATTTTGAATTTTCGTGATGATATGAATATATCTTTTATAGCTATTGTGTGAATGATATGAATTGAATTATTATATGACTTATATTTGTTTTGAGTGATGAGTATTTAAATAATTAAACTTGCTAAACTAACTTTATACTATTAAATATGAATATTGATAGCGGATACCAATTTTAATGTGAAATTAAATATCCTATGATCACTTAATTGGTTTTTTTCCATCATATGTAATTTTCCTCTATATTCAAAATTGATCCTTCAAAGTTGTTTTCGCCATTCGACTTTATGTTTCTCCTAAAACTAGTTTTATCAATTTTTTAATGCATGAGAAATATTAATATAAATTATTTTTAATACTATTTCCTAATTTATTTTAACGTGGTTCTAAGTATCTGCAAGCTAAAATATCTTGTTTTTAATTAATGAGTATGTGATATGCTAATCAAGATCCTGCAAACCTTTGTTCTCATGTAACATTAAATTTTTGTACTCGTGCAGAGTAGTATTTACCGTTTATCCAAAACATGTGACACTTGTCAATCTATGATGCTTGCATTATCATGAAATCATAATTAATTTTTAGCATGTGCATTTTCAAGAAATCATCAGTTCGTCACTTGAGCTAGTTCATTCAATTATGGAGAAATCTGACTGAAGGAATACATATCAGTACGAACTTAGAGAGTCCAAGTTTGATGAGCTTAAAAAGTTTGGCTCCCTGTTGATTGCTAAGAAAAAAGATGTACTCAAGAGGACCAATGGTAATCTGTTGGGTGTCCGGATGACCAAGGTAGACCCATGGTGTGATCCTTACTTTTGCCCAGTTCTATGACCCCACGTCGCATTGTTTCATGGTCCAGGATTTTCTTTTGCCTCCTACTCTGGAGAAGTTTGATCATATTGTCCATATTCCAGTTATTTACATGGGTTCTATGGGGTTACCAGGGGTATCATTAGTGGCTCAAGTTCTTCATCTCGAGAAGAATCTGGTTGAATCTAATCTTCGTACAAAGGGAAACCTCTAGAAACCAGATTAGATTTAACTAGATTTTTCCTGAGATAAAGATCTTGAGTCACCAAAGATACATCTGGTAAAAGTTAATTATGATATAATGATAATGCAATCATCAAGGATTCACAAGTGTCACATGTTCTAAATAAGCGATAAATACTACTCTACACAGGTTCAAAATTCTGACGTTACACGAGACCAAAGGTATGCATGGTCTTGGTTTCATGCAAAAGAATCCAATATCCCACTCACAGACATGAATTAAATCAACCACCATCACATCTATTTCACAACCAACCTTAAATACTTGTACCACTTCTAAAACTATTATCTATACCCGCAATTCTTTTGATATAGAAAGTCATTCTTCTGACTCTGACTTTTCTATACCCACTTCAATCACCCTAACCATACCGGAAACCTGTGTCTTTCAAGAAAGCACACCCTCTCCACCAACTCCACCCCATCAACCTCTCATTGATGAACCTATCATTTATGCATTCATGAAATGAATCCGAACAGCGAACCATGTACCCCTGAGTCTGCTGACCAAACCATTGTTATTTCCTCTGATATTGATATTCAATCTAAACATGGTGTATTTAATTTACAATATAAACAAATGAACAAGGAATGGAGAACAATATAAATTCGAAGGAGAACGAAATTACATTGAAGGTCTATCAGAACAATTAAATTTAATTGAGCGAAACGAAACGAAATCGAAGAGATGGAACATATACTCTACATTCTATTGGTTAGGCATTTTATACCAACATTTTATTTTTATCATTCGAAAATTATCCAAAGCAGAAAATATTATAATTTTTGTATTTTAATTTTATCTATCATTTAATAAAAAAGTTTAATAAAATAAAATTTAAAAAATAAATTTATAATTATACTACTAATTTATTTCATTCTATTAGATACATCTCAATTTATGTGAAATGAAAAATAAATTAATATAGTGGTATTGAATGGAATGAGTTCCATCACATCTCATTTCATTCCATTTTATTTCATCTCTTTCCATATATCTAAAGAAATTCAGAAGGACAAAAGAGGTGGTCTAAATACATAGAAATAAATGTTATATTAAATATTTAATTAATTAAATATGAATTGATAAAATTAATTATTAATAAATTATATTATGGTTAATTATTTGTAAATATTAATTATAAATTAATTATTCGATTGAGTTTTGTATCTGAAAGGTTGAACCATTCAGTTAAATTCTATGAGAGGTCTCTACCCTCGGTCATTTAATTATTTAAGCCTTATGTCATTGGACAATTAAAGTACTCTAATAAACCTAGACGAAAAATGGGGATAGTAATCCTTTCATACTCAATCTTCTCGAATGACAACCTCTTCAAATCGATAAGATACATTATTCTTATAATAATTGATTATCCTTTGATATAATAATATGTTCTAATTTGTATTTATCATATTTAATTTTATATTTATGGATTAGAATTCAAATCATTCAATTGATATTAGTGCTTTAAAATATCGATGAATTTGATTACTAATTATATGTACTATAAGAAAGTACATAACACCACATAACACACGAATAGGGTTGAGAATAATTTACAGATGTTAATTATGCTATTTAACAACAAGAATTGTTATAATAACATCAATTATAAAATATTCGTTTGAAAGTTTGGCCACATTTAAATGGTGTGATACCATCAGTTACTCGTTTAGCCATCAATACTCTTGAACTAAACACATGATACTTCTAGTTTGAAATTAAAATCATATTTACTATTCAAAATAGAAATTTTGAATTTACATAAATGGTGTGAAACCATCTATACTCGTTTGTGCTCGATTTGTTAAATTTCGTGATGATATGATTATATATTTTATAGCTATTGTGTGAATTATATGAATTGAATTATTATATGACTTATATTTATTTTGAGTCATGACTATTTAAATAATTAAACTTGCTACACTAATTTTATACTATTCAATATGAATATTAATTATGGATACCAATTTTAATGTGAAATTAATATCCTATGATCACTTAATTTGTTTTGTCTTTTTGTCGTCATATGTAATTCTCCTCTATTTTCAAAATTGATCCATCAAAGTTGCTTTCGCCTTTGGGCTTTATGTTTCTCCTAAAACTAGTTTTATCATTATTATTTTTTAAAGTAGGAGATTAAAACCAGATATCTTTACGTGATTTTGTTGAGAAATATAAGGAAATGTTTTTACGTGTTGCTAGAATCGTGAGAAATACTAATATAAATTATTTTTAATACTATTTCCTAATTTGTTTTAACGTGGTCCTAAGCATCTGGCAAGCTAAAATCTCTGGTTTTTAATTAATGAGTATGTGATATGCTAAATTTATCGTATGAGTGGGATATTAGGTTCTTTTGCCGGAAATCAAGATCCTGCAAATCTTTGTTCTCAAGTAACATTAGATTTTTGAACTCGTGCTGAGTACTATTTACCGTTTATCCAAAACATGTGACACTTGTGAATCCATGATGCTTGCATTATCATTACATCATAATTAATTTTTAGCATGTTCATTTTCAAAATATCATCAGTTCGTCACTTCAGCTAGTTCATTCAGTCATGGAGAAATCTAACTGAAGGAATACATATCAGTACGAACTAAGAGAGTCCAGGTTTGATGAGCTTAAAAAGTTTGGCTCCCTATTGATTGCTAAGTAAAAAGATGTACTCAAGAGGACCTATGGTAATCTGTCGGGTGTCCGGATGACCAAGGTAGACTCGGGGGTGATCCTTACTTTTGCCCAGTTCTATGACCCCACGTCGCATTGTTTCACATTCCAAGATTTTCTTCTGTCTCCTACTCTGGATGAGTTTGCTCATATTATCCATATTCCAGTTAGGGATCAGGTTCCTTACATGGGTTCTGTGGGGTTTCGAGAGGTTGCTTTGGTGGCTCAATATTTTCATCTCGAGAAAAATCTGGTTGAATCTAATCTTCGTACAAAGGGAAACCTCTAGAAACCAGATTAGATTTAACCAGATTATTCCCGATATAAAGATCTTGAGCCACCAAAGCAACCTATAGAAACCCCACAGAACCCATGTAAGGAACCCGATCCCTAACTAGAATATGGACAATATGACCAAACTCCTCTAGAGTAGGATCCTGAAGAAAATCCTAGAACGTGAAGTAATGCAGCATGGGGTCATAGAACTGGGCAAAAGTAAGGATCAAACACGGGTCTACCTTAGTCATCAGGACACCCAATAGATTACCATAGGCCCTATTGAATACATCTTTTTTCTCCCTGATCAACTGGAAACCAAGCTTCTTAAGCTCATCAAACTTGGACTCTCTAAGTTTTAACTGATAGGTATTCCTTTTTCCTGATTTCTCCATAACTAAATGAACCACCTCAAGTGACGAACTGATGATTTCCTAAAATTGCACATGCTAAAAGTTAACTATGATGTAATGATAATGCAATCATCATGGATTCACAACTGTCACATGTTTTGGATAAACGATAAATACTACTCTACATAGGTTCAAAATTCTGACGTTACACGAGAACAAAGGTATGCATGGTCTCCGTTTCTTGCAAAAGAACACAATATCCCACTCACAGGCCATAACTGAATCAACCACCACCACAACCATTTCACTGCCTTACCTTAAATACTTGTACCACTTCTAAAACTACTACCTATACCCCCAAATCTTTTGATATAGAAGGAAGTCATTTTTATGACTCTTACTTTTCTACACCCACCTCAATCACCCTAACCATACCAGAAGCCTTTGTCTTTCCAGTAAGCACACTCTCTCCACCAACTCCACCCCATCAACCTCTCATTGATGAACCTGTCATTGATACATTCATGGACTGAATTTGAAATGCCGAACCATGTACCCCTGATTCTTCTTACCAAACCGTTCTTATTTCCTCTGATACTGATATTCAATCTAAACATAATCCTAACCTTGAGGAAGTTGATGATTTAGTCAAAAAATCTGAACCAGATGTGCGCACACATGGTGTATTGAATTTACAAAATAAACAAATGAACAAGGAAGGGAGAACAATATCAATTCAAACGAGAACAAAATTACATTGACGGTCTATCAGAACAATTAAATTTAATAGAGCGGAGCGAAACGAAATCGAAGAGATGGAACATATACTCTACATTCTATTGTTTAGATATTTTACACTAAAATTTTATTTTATCATTTGAAAATTATCCAGAGCAGAAAATATTATAATTTTTTTATTTTAATTTTATCTTTTATTTAATAAAAAAGTTTAATAAAGTAAAAAAATTTAAAAATAAAATTATAATTATATTATTAATTTATTTCATTTAATTAGATACATCTCAATTTAGGTGAAATGAAAAACAAATTAATATGGTGGTATTGAATGGAATGAGTTCCATCACATCTCATTTCATTCCATTTATTTTTTTTAAGGCGAAACAATAGAATATGATAATATTCCATTCAATTCCATTTTATTTCATCTCTTTCCATTTATCTAAAGAAATTCAAAATGACAAAAGAGGTGGTCTAAATACATAGAAATAAACGATAGATTAACTATTTAATTAATTAAATATGAATTGATATAATTAATTATTAATAAATTATATTATAGTAAATTATTCTTAAATATTAATTATAAATTAATTATTTGATTGAGTTTTGTATCTGAAAGGTTGAATCATTCATTTAAATTCTATGAGAGGTCTCTATCCTCGGTCATTTAATTATTTAAGCCTTATGTCATTGGACAATTAAAATACTCTAATAAACCTAGATGAAAAATGAGGATAGTAATCCTTTCATACTCAATCTTCTAAATCGACAACCTCTTCAATTCGATAAGATACGTTATTCTTATAATAATTGATTATTCTTTGACATAATAATATGTTCTAATTTGTATTTATCATATTTAATTTCATATTTATTGAATAGAATTCAAATCATTCAATTGATATTAGTGCTTTAAAATATCGATGAATTTGATTACTAATTATATGTACTATAAGAAAGTACATAACACCACAAAACACACGAATAAGGGTGAGAATAATTTTAGAGATGTTAATTGTGCTATTTAACAGCAAGAATAGTTATAATAACATCAATTATAAAATATTCGTTTGAAATTTTGGCCACATTTAAATGGTGTGATACCATCAATTACTCGTTTAGCCATCAATACTTCTGAATTAAACACATGATACTTCTAGTTTGAATTTATAATCATATTTACTATTAAAAATAGAAATTTTGAATTTACATAAATGGTGTGAAATCATCGATACTTGTTTAAACTCGATTTGTTAAATTTCATGATGATATGATTATATATTTTATAGCTATTGTGTGAATTATATGAATTGAATTATCATATGATTTATATTTGTTTTGAGTCATGACTATTTAAATAATTAAACTTGCTACACTAATTTTATACTATTCAATATTATTATTGATTGTGGATACCAATTTTAATGTGAAATTAAATATCCTATGATCACTTAACTGTTTTTTTTTTGTCATATTTTATTTTCCTCTATATTCAAAATTGATCCATCAAAGTTGTTTTCGCCTTTTGGCTTTATGTTTCTCCTAAAATTAGTTTTATCAATTTTTTTTTAATGTATGAGATTAAAACCCAATATATTTATGTGATTTTGTTGAGAAATATAAGGAAATATTTTTTCGTGTTGCTAGAATCGTGAGAAATATTAATATAAATTATTTTTAATATTATTTCCTAATTTATTTTAACGTGGTTGTAAGTATCTGGCAAGCTAAAATCTTTGGTTTTTAATTAATGAGTATGTGATATGCTAAATTTATCGTATGAGTGGGATATTAGATTCTTTTGCCGGAAATCAAGATCCTGCAAATCTTTACTTTCATGTATCATTATATTTTTGAACTCGTGCAGAGTAGTATTTACCGTTTATCCAAAATATGTGACACTTGTCAATCCATGATGCTTGAATTATCATTACATCATAATTAATTTTTAGTTATGGAGAAATCTGACAGAAGGAATACATATCAGTACGAACTTAGAGAGTCTAAGTTTGATGAGCTTAAAAAGTTTGGCTCCCTGTTGATTGCTGAGCAAAAAGATATACTCAAGAGGACCTATGTTAATCTGTTGGGTGTCCTGATGACCAAGATAGAACCAGGTGTGATCCTTACTTCTGCCTCCTACTCTGGAGGAGTTTGCTTATATTGTCCATATTCCAGTTAGGGATCAGGTTCCTTACATGGGTTCTGTGGGGGTTTCCAGAGGTTGTTTTGGTGGCTCAATAACTTCATCTCGAGAAGAATCTGGTTGAATCTAATCTTCGTACAAAGGGACAATTCTAGAAATCAGATTAGCTTCAACCAGATTCGTCCCGAGATAAAGATCTTGAGCCACCAAAGCAACCTATAGATACCCCACAAAACCCATGTAAGGAACCTGATCGTTAGTTGAAATATGGACAATATGAGGAAACTCCTCTAGAGTAGGAGCCAGAAGAAAATCCTAGAACGTGAAATAATGCAGCATGGGGTCATAGAACTGGGCAAACGTAAGGATCAAACACGGGTCTACCTTAGTGATCAGGACACCCAACAGATTACGATAGGCCCTCTTGAATACCACTTTTTGCTCCCTGATCAACAGGAAACCAAGCTTATTAAGCTCATCAAACTTGGACTCTCTAAGTTTGTACTGATATGTATTCCTTTTTCCAAATTTCTCCATAACTGAATGAACCACCACAAGTGACGAACCGAAGATTTAACTATGATGTAATGATAAAGCAATCATCATGGATTGACAAGTGTCACATGTATTGGATAAACGATAAATACTAATCTACACGGGTTCAAAATTCTGACGTTACAAGAGAACCAAGGTATGCATGGTCTTGGTTTCCTGCAAAAGAACGCAATATCCCACTCACAGGCATGAACTGAATCAACCACCATCACAACCATTTCATTGCCAACCTTAAATACTTGTACCACTTCTAAAAGTACTACCTATACCCTCAAAACTTTTGATATAAAAAGTCATTTTTCTGACTCTGACTTTTCTACACCCACTTCAATCACCCTAACCATACTAGAAGCCTGTGTCTTTCCAGAAAGCACACCCTCTCCACCAACTCCACCCCATCAACCTCTCATTGATGAACCGGTCATTGATACATTCATGGAACGAATCCGAAACAGCGAACCATCTACTCCTAATTCTTCTTACCAAACCATTGATATTTCCTATGATACTGATATTCAATCAAAACCTAATCCTAACCTTGAGGAAGTTGATGGTTTAGTGAAACAGTCTGAATCAGATGTTGAGTTTATTGCAATCCTAGATAGAAACTCTTGTCTCTATTCTGATCAAATGTCTATTCAAAGCAACATTCTTCCTACACCTCTGGATGAACAGTTGACTCAGTTTGAATTCGAGGATGTTTCCATACTGAAAACTCTCTCTGAGGTTTTCACTTCTAATGCAAACTTCTCTAGAAGTTTGTGCTCTAGTTTATTCAGTTATGGAGAAATCTGATTGAAGGAATACCTATCAGTATGAACTTAGAGAGTCCAAGTTTGATGAGCTTAAAAAGTTTAGCTCCCTGTTGATTGCTAAGCAAAAAGATGTACTCAAGAGGACCTATGGTAATATGTTAGGTGTCATGATGACCAAGGTAGACCAGTGTAGACCCGGGTGTGATCCTTACTTTTGCCCAGTTCTATGACCCTACGTCGCATTATTTCACGTTCCAGGATTTTCTTCTGCCTCCAACTCTAGAGGAGTTTGCTCATATTGTCCATATTCTAGTTAGGGATCAGGTTATTTACATGGGTTCTGTGGGGTTTCCATAGGTTGCTTTGGTGGCTCAAGATCTTCATCTCGAGAAGAATTTGGTTGAATCTAATCTTCGTACAAAGGGAAACCTCTAGAAAACAGATTAGATTCAACCATATTTTTCCTGAGATAAAGATCTTGAGACACCCAAGCACCCTATAGAAACCACACAGAACCCATGAAAGGAACCTGATCCCTAACTAGAATATGGACAATATGAGCAAACTCCTCTAGAGTAGGAGCCAGAAGAAAATCCTAGAATTTGAGATAATACAGCATGGGGTCATAAAACTGGGCAAAAGTAAGGATCAAACACGGGTCTACCTTAGTCTTCAGGACACCCAACAGATTGCCATAGGCCCTCTTGAATACATCTTTTTGCTCTGTGATCAATAGGAAACCAAGCTTCTTAAGCTCATCAAACTTGGACTCTCTAAGTTTATACTGATATGTATTCCTTTTTCCTGATTTCTCCATAACTGTATGAACCACCTCAACTGACGAACTGATAATTTCTTGAAAATTCACATGCTAAATGCTAACTATGATGTAATGATAATGCAGTCATCATGGATTCACAAGTGTCACATGTTCTTGGATTCACAAGTGTCACATGTTAAAAAGTTTGGCTCCCTGTTGATTGCTGAGCAGAAAGATATACTCAAGAGGACCTATGTTAATCTGTTGGGTGTCCTGATGACCAAGATAGAACCAGGTGTGATCCTTACTTCTGCCTCCTACTCTGGAGGAGTTTGCTTATATTGTCCATATTCCAGTTAGGGATCAGGTTCCTTACATGGGTTCTGTGGGGGTTTCCAAAGGTTGTTTTGGTGGCTCAATAACTTCATCTCAAGAATCTGGTTGAATCTAATCTTCGTACAAAGGGACAATTCTAGATATCAGATTAGCTTCAACCAGATTCGTCCCGAGATAAAGATCTTGAGCCACCAAAGCAACCTATAGATACCCCACAAAACCCATGTAAGGAACCTGATCGTTAATTGAAATATGGACAATATGAGGAAACTCCTCTAGAGTAGGAGCCAGAAGAAAATCCTAGAACGTGAAATAATGCAGCATGGGGTCATAGAACTGGGCAAACGTAAGGATCAAACACGGGTCTACCTTAGTGATCAGGACACCCAACAGATTACGATAGGCCCTCTTGAATACCACTTTTTGCTCCCTGATCAACAGGAAACCAAGCTTATTAAGCTCATCAAACTTGGACTCTCTAAGTTTGTACTGATATGTATTCCTTTTTCCAAATTTCTCCATAACTGAATGAACCACCACAAGTGACGAACCGAAGATTTAACTATGATGTAATGATAAAGCAATCATCATGGATTGACAAGTATCACATGTTCTGGATAAACGATAAATACTAATCTACACGGGTTCAAAATTCTGACGTTACAAGAGAACCAAGGTATGCATGGTCTTGGTTTCCTGCAAAAGAACGCAATATCCCACTCACAGGCATGAACTGAATCAACCACCATCACAACCATTTCATTGCCAACCTTAAATACTTGTACCACTTCTAAAAGTACTACCTATACCCTCAAAACTTTTGATATAAAAAGTCATTCTTCTGACTCTGACTTTTCTACACCCACTTCAATCACCCTAACCATACTAGAAGCCTGTGTCTTTCCAGAAAGCACACCCTCTCCACCAACTCCACCCCATCAACCTCTCATTGATGAACCGGTCATTGATACATTCATGGAACGAATCCGAAACAGCGAACCATCTACTCCTAATTCTTCTTACCAAACCATTGATATTTCCTATGATACTGATATTCAATCAAAACCTAATCCTAACCTTGAGGAAGTTGATGGTTTAGTGAAACAGTCTGAATCAGATGTTGTGTTTATTACAATCCTAGATAGAAACTCTTGTCTCTATTCTGATCAAACGTCTATTCAAAGCAACATTCTTCCTACACCTCTGGATGAACAGTTGACTCAGTTTGAAGTCGAGGATGTTTCCATACTGAAAACTCTCTCTGAGGTTTTCACTTCTAATGCAAACTTCGCTAGAAGTTTGTGCTCTAGTTCATTCAGTTATGGAGAAATCTGATTGAAGGAATACCTATCAGTACGAACTTAGAGAGTCCAAGTTTGATGAGCTTAAAAAGTTTAGCTCCCTGTTGATTGCTAAGCAAAAAGATGTACTCAAGAGGACCTATGGTAATATGTTGGGTGTCATGATGACCAAGGTAGACCAATGTAGACCCGGGTGTGATCCTTACTTTTGCCTAGTTCTATGACCCTACGTCGCATTATTTCACGTTCCAGGATTTTCTTCTGCCTCCAACTCTAGAGGAGTTTGCTCATATTGTCCATATTCCAGTTAGGGATCAGGTTATTTACATGGGTTCTGTGGGGTTTCCATAGGTTGCTTTGGTGGCTCAAGATCTTCATCTCGAGAAGAATTTGGTTGAATCTAATCTTCGTACAAAGGGAAACCTCTAGAAAACAGATTAGATTCAACCAGATTTTTCCTGAGATAAAGATCTTGAGACACCCAAGCACCCTATAGAAACCACACAGAACCCATGAAAGGAACCTGATCCCTAACTAGAATATGGACAATATGAGCAAACTCCTCTAGAGTAGGAGCCAGAAGAAAATCCTAGAATTTGAGATAATACAGCATGGGGTCATAAAACTGGGCAAAAGTAAGGATCAAACACGGGTCTACCTTAGTCTTCAGGACACCCAACAGATTGCCATAGGCCCTCTTGAATACATCTTTTTGCTCTGTGATCAATAGGAAACCAAGCTTCTTAAGCTCATCAAACTTGGACTCTCTAAGTTTATACTGATATGTATTCCTTTTTCCTGATTTCTCCATAACTGAATGAACCACCTCAAGTGACGAACTGATAATTTCTTGAAAATTCACATGCTAAATGCTAACTATGATGTAATTATAATGCAGTCATCATGGATTCACAAGTGTCACATGTTCTTGGATTCACAAGTGTCACATGTTATAAATTAATTATTTGATTGAGTTTTGTATCTGAAACATTGAATGATTCAGTTAAATTCTATGAGAGGCCTCTACCCTCGGTCATTTAATTATTTAAGCCTTATGTCATTGGACAATTAAAACATCTAATAAACCTAGACAAAAAATGATGATAGTAATCCTTTCATACTCAATCTTCTAAATCGACAACCTCTTCAATTCGATATGATACATTATTCTTATAATAATTGATTATTCTCTTATATAATAATATGTTCTAATTTGTATTTATCATATTTAATTTTATATTTATTGATTAGAATTCAAAACATTCAATTGATATTAGTGCTTTAAAATATAGATGAATTTGATTACTAATTATATGTACTATAAGAAAGTACATAACACCACAAAACACACGAATAAGGTTTCAGAATAATTTTAGAGATGTTAATTATGCTATTTAACAGCAAGAATAGTTATAATAACATCAATTATAAAATATTCGTTTGAAATTTTGGCCACATTTAAATGGTGTGATACCATCAATTACTCGTTTAGCCATCAATACTCTTGAACTAAACACATGATACTTCTAGTTTGAAATTAAAATCATATTAACTATTCAAAATAGAAATTTTGAATTTACATAAATGGTGCGAAACCATCGATACTCGTTTGAGCTCGATTTGTTAAATTTCGTAATGATATGATTATATATTTTATACCTATTGTGTCAATTATATGAATTGAATTATTATATGATTTATATTTGTTTTGAGTCATAACTATTTAAATAATTAAACTTGCTACACTAATTTTATACTATTCAATATGAATATTGATTGTGGATACCAATTTTAGTGTGAAATTAAATATCCTATGATCACTTAATTGGTTTTTTTTTCCATCATATGTAATTCTCCTCTATATTCAAAATTGATCCTTCAAAGTCGTTTTCGCCATTCGGCTTTATGTTTCTCCTAAAACAAGTTTTATCAATTTTTTTAATGTATGAGATTAAAACCCAATATATTTACGTGATTTTGTTGAGAAATATAAGGAAATAGTTTTACATGTTGCTAGAAACCTAAGAAATATTAATATAAATTATTTTTAGTAATATTTCCTAATTTATTTTAAGGTGGTTCTAAGTATCTGGCAAGCTAAAATCTCTGGTTTTTAATTAATGAGTATGTGATATGCTAAATTTATCATATGAGTGGGATATTAGGTTCTTTTGCCGGAAATCAAGATCCTGCAAATCTGCGTTCTCAAGTAACATTAAATTTTTGAACTCGTGCAGAGTAGTATTTACCGTTTATCCAAAACATGTGACACTCGTCAATCTATGATGCTTGAATTATCATTACATCATAATTAATTTTTAGCATGTGCATTTTCATGAAATCATCAGTTCATCACTTGAGCTAGTTCATTCAGTTATGGAGACATCTGACTGAAGGAATACATATCAGTACAAACTTAGAGAGTCCAAGTTTGATGAGCTTAAAAAGTTTGGCTCCCTGTTGATTGCTATGAAAAAAGATGTACTCAAAAGGAGCTATGGTAATCTGTTGGGTGTCCGGATGACCATGGTAGACCCGGGTTTGATCCTTACTTTTGCCCAGTTCTTTGACCCCACGTCGCATTATTTCACGTTCCAGAATTTTCTTCTGCCTCCTACTCTGGAGGAGTTTGCTCATAATGTCCATATTCCAGTTATTTACATGGGTTCTGTGGAGTTTCCAGAGGTATCTTTAGTGGCTCAAGATCTTCATCTCGAGAAGAATCTGGTTGAATCTAATCTTCGTACAAAGGGAAACCTCTACAAACCATATTTTTCCTGAGATAAAGATCTTGAGTCACCCAAGCAACCTATAGAAACCACACAGAACTCATGAAAGGAACCTCATCCCTAACTGGAATATGGACAATATGAGCAAAGTCCTCTAGAGTAGGAGCCAGAAGAAAATCCTAGAACGTGAGATACTGCAGCATGGGGTCATAGAACTGGGCAAAAGTAAGGATCAAACACGGGTCTACCTTAGTCTTCAAGACACCCAACAGATTACCATAGGCCCTCTTGAATACATCTTTTTGCTCTCTGATCAACAAAAAACCAAGCTTCTTAAGCTCATCAAACTTGGACTCTCTAAGTTTGTACTGATGTGTATTCCTTTTTCCAGATTTCTCCATAAATGAATGAACCACCTAAAGTGACGAACTGATGATTTTTGGAAAATTCACATGCTAAAAGTTAACTATGATGTAATGATAATGAAATTATCATGGATTCACAAGTGTCACACGTTCTGGATAAACGATAAATACTACTCTACACGGATTCAAAATTATGACGTTACACGAGAACAAAGGTATGCATGGTCTTGGTTTCTTAGAAAAGAACCCAATATCCCACTCACAGGCATGAACTGAATCCACCGCCATCACAACCATTTCACTGCCAACCTTAAACACTTTTACCACTTCTAAAACTACTACCTATACCCCTAATTGTTTTCATATAGAAAGTCATTCTTCTGACTCTGACTTTTCTACACACACTTCAATCACCCTAACCATATAGAAGCCTGTGTCTTTCCAGAAAGCACACCCTCTCCACCAACTCCACCCTATCAACCTCTCATTGATGAACCGATCAATGATACATTCATGGAACGAATCCGAAACAACGAACCTTCTACCCCCGATTCTTCTTACCAAACCATTATTATTTCCTCTGATACTGATACTAAATTTAAACCAAATCCTTACCTTGAGGAATTTGATGATTTAGTCAAACAGTCTGAATCAGATGTGGCACACTTGGTGTCTTTAATTTACAAAATAAACAAATGAACGAGGAATGGAGAACAATGTCAATTCGGAGGAGAACGTAATTACATTGAGGGTCCATCGGAACAATTAAATTTAATAGAGCGGAGCGAAATGCAATCGAAGAGATGGAACATATACTCTACATTCTATTGTTTAGATATTTTATACTAAAATTTTATTTTATCATTTGAAAATTATCCAGGGCAAAAAATATTATAATTTTTTTATTTTAGATTTATCTATTATTAAATCAAAAAGTTTAATAAAATAAAATTTACAGAATAAAATTAATATAGTGGTATTGAATGGAATGAGTTCCATCACATCTCATTTCATTCCATTTATTTTTTTAAAGCCAAATAATAGAATATGATAATATTCCATTTTATTTCATCTCTTTCCGTCCATCTAAAGAAACTCAGAAGGACAAAAGAGGTAGTCTAAATACATAGAAATAAATGTTAGATTAATTATTTAATTAATTAAATGTGAATTGATATGGTTTATTATTAATAAATTATATTATGGTTAATTATTTGTGAATATTAATTATAAATTAATTATTCGATTCAATTGTGTATCTGAAAGGTTGAATATTCAGTTAAATTCTATGAGAGATATCTATCCTCGGTCATTTAATTATTTAAGCCTTATGTCATTGGACTATTAAAATACTCTAATAAACCTAGACGAAAAATGAGGATAGTAATCCTTTCATACTCAATCTTCTCAACCGATAACCTCTTCAATTCGATAAGATACATTATTCTTATAATAATTGATTATTCTTTGATATAATAATAAGTTCTGATTTTTATTTATCATATTTAATTTTATATTTATTGATTAGAATCCAAATCATTCAATTGATATTAGTGCTTTAAAATATAGATGAATTTGATTACTAAATATATGTACTATAGGAAAGTACATATCCCGATAAAACACACGAATATGGGTGAGAATAAATTTAGAGATGTTAATTGTGCTATTTAACAACAAAAATAGTTATAATAACATGAATTATAAAATATTGGTTTGAAATTTTGGCCACATTTAAATGGTGTGATACCATCAATTACTCGTTTAGCCATCAATAATCTTGAACTAAACACATGATAATTCTAATTCAAAATTAAAATCATATTTGCTATTCAAAATAGAAATTTTGAATTTACATAAATGGTGTCAAACCATCGATACTCGTTTGAGCTGGATTTGTTAAATTTCAGGATGATATGATTATATATTTTATAGCTATTGTGTCAATTATATGAATTTAATTATTATATGACTTATATTTGTTGTGAGTCATGACTATTTAAATAATTAAAGTTGCTACACTAATTTTATACTATTAATATGAATATTGGAGGAGTTTGCTAATATTGTCCATATTCTAGTTAGGGATCAGGTTATTTACATAGGTTATGAGGGATTTCCAGAGGTTGCTTTGGTGGCTCAAGATCTTCATCTCGAGAAGAATCTGGTTGAATCTAATCTTCGTATAAAGGGAAACCTGTACAAGCCAGATTAGATTCAACCAGATTTTTCTGAGATATGGACAATATGAGCAAAGTCCTCTAGAGTAGGAGCCAGAAGAAAATCCTAGAACATGAGATAATGCAGCATGGGGTCATAGAACTGGGCAAAAGTAAGGATCAAACACGGGTCTACCTTAGTATTCAAGACACCCAACAGATTACCATAGGCCCTCTTGAATACAACTTTTTGCTCTCTGATCAATAGGAAACCAAGCTTCTTAAGCTCATCAAACATGGACTCTCTAAGTTTGTACTGATATGTATTCCTTTTTCCAGATTTCTCCATAAATGAATGAACCACCTCAAGTGATGAACTGATGATTTCTTGAAAATTCACATGCTAAAAGTTAACTATGATGTAATGATAATGCAATCATCATGGATTCACAAGTGTCACATGTTTTGGATAAACGATAAATACTACTCTACACGGGTTTAAAATTATGACGTTACACGAGAACAAAGGTATGCATGGTCTTGGTTTCCTACAAAAGAACCCAATATCCCACTCATAGGCATGACTTGAATAAACCGCCATCACAACCATTTCACTTCCAACCTTAAATATTTGTACTACTTCTAAAACTACTACCTATACCTCTAAATCTTTTGATATAGAAAGTCATTCTTCTAACTCTGACTTTTCTACACCCACTTCAACGACCCTAACCATATAGAAGCCCGTGTCTTTCCAGAAAGCACACCCTATCCACCAACTCCACCCCATCAACCTCTCATTGATGAACCGATCATTGATACATTCATGGAACGAATCCGAAACAGCGAACCATCTACCCCTGATTCTTCTTACCAAACCATTGTTATTTCCTCTGATACTGATATTTAATCTAAACCTAATCCTAACCTTGAGGAAGTTGATGATTTAGTCAAACAGTCTGAATCAGATGTGGGCACACATGGTGTCTTTAATTTACAAAATAAACAAATGAACGACGAATGGAGAACAATATCAATTCGGAGGAGAACGAAATTACATTTAGGATCCATCGGATTAATTTAATTTAATAAAGCGGAGCGAAACAAAATCGAAGATATGGAACATATACTCTACAATCTGTTGTTTAGATATTCTGTACAAGAATTTTATTTTATCATTTGAAAATTATCTAGAGAAAAATATATTATAATTTTTTTATTTTAGATTTATTTATTATTTAGTAAAAAAGTTTAATAAAATAAAATTTAAAAAATAAAATTATAATTTAATTATTAATTTATTTCATTCTATTAGATACATCTCAATTTAGGTGAAATGAAAAAAAATTAATATAGTGGTATTGAATGGAATGAGTTCCATCACATCTCATTTCATTCCATTTATTTTTTTAAAGCCAAACAATAGAATATGATAATATTCCATTTAATTCCATTTTATTTCATCTCTTTCCATCCATCTAAAGAAACTCAGATGGACAAAAGAGGTGGTCTAAATACATAGAAATAAATGTTAGACTAGTTATTTAATTAATTAAATATGAATTGATATAATTAATTATTAATAAATTATATTATGGTTAATTATTTCTAAATATTAATTGTAAATTAATTATTCAATTGAGTTTTGTATCCTAAAGGTTGAATCATTCAGCTAAATTCTATGAGAGGTCTCTACCCTCGGCCATTTAATTATTTAAGCCTTATGTTATTGGACAATTAAAATACTCTAATAAACCTAGACGAAAAATGAAGATAGTATTCCTTTCATACTCAATCTTCTCAACCGACAACCTCTTCAATTAGATAAGATACATTATTCTTATAATAATTGATTATTCTTTGATATAATAATATGTTCTAATTTGTATTTATCATATTTGATTTTATATTTATTGCTTAGAATTCAAATCATTCAATTGATATTAGTGCTTTAAAATATAAATGAATTTGATTACTAAATATATTCAATTGACATATCACCACAAAACACACGAATAGGGGTGAGAATAAATTTAGAGATGTTAATTGTGTTATTTAACAACAAGAATAGTTATAATAACATGAATTATAAAATATCCGTTTGAAATTTTGTCCACATTTAAATGGTGTGATACCATCAATTACTCTTTTAGCCATCGATAATCTTGAACTAAACACATGATACTTCTAGTTTGAATTAAAATCATATTTACTATTCAAAATAGAAATTTTGCATTTACATAAATGGTATCAAACCATCGATACTCGTTTGAGCTCGATGTGTTAAATTTCGTGATGATATGATTATATATTTTATAGCTATTGTATGAATTATATGAATTGAATTATTATATGACTTATATATGTTTTGAGTCATGACTATTTAAATAATTAAACTTTCTACAATAATTTTATACTATTCAATATGAATTTTGATTGCGGATACCAATTTTATTGTGAAATTAAATATCCTATGATCACTTAATTGGTATTTTTTTGCCATCATATGTAATTTTCCTCTATATTCAAAATTGATCCATCAAAGGTGTTTTTGCCATTAGGCTTTATGTTTCTCCTAAAACTAGTTTTATCAATTTATTTAATTTATGAGATTAAAACCCAATATCTTTAGGTGATTTTGTTTTGAAATATAAGGAAATATTTTTACGTGTTGCTAGAATCTTGAGAAATATTAATATAAATTATTTTTAATAGTATTTCCTAATTTATTTTAACGTGGTTCTAAGTATCTGGCAAGCTAAAATCTATGGTTTTTAATTAATGAGTATGTGATTTCCTAAATTTATCGTATGAGTGGGATATTAGGTTCTTTTGCCGGAAATCAAGATCCTGGAAATCTCTGTTCTCATGTAACATTAGATTTTTGAACTCGTGGAGAGTAGTATTTACCGTTTATCCAAAACATGTGACACTTGTGAATCCATGATGCTTGCATTATCATTACATAATAATTAATTTTTAGTATGTTCATTTTCAAGAAATCATCAGTTCGTCACTTGAGCTAGTTCATTCAGTTATGGAGAAATTTGACAGAAGGAATACATATCTGTAATATCCCATATTCCCTTAAATGCTCAATTAGTTGTCAGTTGAGACCAATTGAATTCTTATGTACTATATCTTTTGTTAGTTGTAACAATTGGAGCTCTTATGTGCTCTAAATGTTGTCAATTGGGACCAATAGAGTAACCGGTGAACTCTGAAGAGATTAATTATTAATAAGAGAGACAGACCAATATTAACAAGTACAAGAGAGGAAATTTTGGTAACATTAATAATTGGTCAATTGGTGCTGGAAGATAAAATATCAATTGAGATATTTTATGATACTACTTAATATTATATATTATATATATTATATGTATTTTGTGTGGTTAGAAAGAAAGAAAAGAAGAAAGGATAAAGATAGAAGAAGAGAGTTATCAGAAAAAGGGAAAAGAAGAGAAAGAGAAAGAAAGAGGAAAAGAGAAGGAGAAAGAAAGAAGAAAAGACAAAGAGGAAGAAGAGGAAGGAAGAAGATCATGTTCATCAACACCATCACCTCATCTTTATCGTCACCAACTTCATCTTCTTCTTTTACTAGGTGAGTTCTTAGATAGTTTTAGCATTGGGGGAAAATATCCTATATTTGTGGGGTTAGGATTTGTGTGAGTTTGTGATAAACTTGTTGTGTGCATACTCCCTATCCATGATATGTGTTGAAAAATCATGTTATGTGAAAATAGTAGCTAAAAATGGTATATGGAAAGGAAAATAAAAGAGGAGTTATTTAAGGAAAGAAGTTACTGAGAGAATTTAATGGAAATTGGAATTTTTTTTTCCAGTGTTAACCGGTTAACGCGTACATGCCTTACCACTAGGCTAGAGAGGTTGTTGTCGAATGTTTATGCAATGAATAAATATTAATCTAAATCTTGATTAAGATAGATTAATGAATTAATTGAGTGGTGTAACTCCGTTTTGGACACGGTCGGATGCGTTAGAAAGATAACGTAAAGGGCTATTATTATTGTTCCATGTTATAAAATATTATGTGATTTATAAATGCCATGAATTTTATCATGATGAAAATTAAATATTGTTGTTATGTGAAAGGTGAAGTAACATGATTAAAACTCTACAAAGATGAGTGAGGAAACCTAGGAGAATGACGTGATTAATAACTTAGAAAGATAATCTAGGTTATGGAACATATGTGATATATGTATGAGAATACGGTATTCATTCGTACGACGCTTATGTGAGGTCATGGACGAATTGTTGCCATGATTGAAAATGAGACGCATTGTATGGAACATGCCATGTTATTATTTGTGTATTATGGTGAATGAAGTCACCTGTGATTTATGAATTTGTTATGGTTCGTGGAACCAATGATTTGTGGAACCGATCATGTATTCAGAATGTGTATTTTCTGTGGTGGTACACATCTCTTGTGGTAGGCTTAGATGAGTAAGCATTGGGATGTGGGACCAATGATTCAAGCCTCAATTGGGTTTGAGCCCCAACCATGGCGGACATGGGGGATAGGTGGACACCTATGTGGGTTAGAGTCCCATACGGTGAAAGATACCCTAGGTGGGTTAGAGTCCCATACGGGTGATGGTTCTTAAAAGTGGGTTAGAGTCCCATAGGGGAACCGGATATCCACCGCGAAAGTCGAATCATACGGACATGCGTGAACCAGGCCTTGGCCTCTACGTAGGTCCGGTTGGGGATCGATGTTGTGTGAATCTGAATAATGATCGTGGTTGAGTTATGAGAACTCAGATGCATGTTGCCATACAATTGCGAGATAGTCCCTCATCGCTCAAGTCTTCGTTCCCTTGTTGACTTGAGTTGGATATGAGTTGAACATTGATTAGAACCCTGTAGAGCCGAGTGGACCCATAGGATAGGAGAACTCACTGAGATTATTATCTCATCCCATCATTGTTGTTTTTTTTCCAGGTATTCTTTACAGGTTGAATCTAAGAGAAACTGTTATGGATGTTTCAAGGGTTGCTGTTCATTATGATCTTCCGTTGTGGAGTTGTGTGTAATGAAGATATTGTACATAGTTCTTAGATTTTTATTGTTTAGGCATTATTGTAAAACATGTTCCATTGATGTTTTAGTTTGGACATGTATATATACTGATGCCATTAGGCACTTATGTTGTGACAGTACAAAAATTTAACACTTGTATGATATTATTCTAGATATATATTATACGGGTTGTTACAATATCAGTACGAATTTAGAGGGTCCAAGTTTCATGAGCTTAAAAAGTTTAGCTCCCTGTTAATTTTTAAGCAAAAAGAACTACTCAAGAGGACCTATGGTAATCTGTTGGGTGTCCTAATGACCAACATAGACCAAGGTAGACCCGGGTGTGATCCTTACTTTTGCCCAGTTCTATGACCCCATGTCGCATTGTTTTACGTTCCAGGATTTTCTTCTGCCTCCTACTCTAGAGGAGTTTGCTCATATTGTCCATATTCTAGTTAGGGATCAGGTTATTTACATGGGTTCTGTGGGGTTTCCAGAGGTTGGTTTGGTGGCTCAAGATCTTCATCTCGAGAAGAATCTAGTTGAATCTAATCTTCGTACAAAGGGAAACCTCTAGAAACCAGATTAGATTCCACCAGATTTTTCCTGAGATAAAGATCTTGAGCCACCAAAGCAACCTATAGAAACCCGACAGAACCCATGTAAGGAACCTGATCCCTAACTACAATATGGATAATATGAGCAAACTCCTCTAGAGTAGGAGCCAGAAGAAAATCCTAGAACGTGAAATAATGCATCATGGGATCATAGAACTAGGAAAAAGTAACGATCAAACACGGGTCTACCTTAGTCATCAGGACACCCAACAGATTACCATAGGCCCTCTTGAATACATCTTTTTGCTCCCTGATCAACTGGAAACCAAGCTTCTTAAGCTCATCAAACATGGACTCTCTAAGTTTTAACTGATAGATATTCCTTTTTCCTTATTTCTCCATAACTAAATGAACCACCTCAAGTGACGAACTGATGATTTCCTAAAATTGCACATGCTAAAAGTTAACTATGATGTAATGATAATGCAACCATCATGGATTCACAAGTGTCACATGTTTTGGATAAACGATAAATACTACTCTACACAGGTTCAAAATTCTGACGTTACACGAGAACAAAGGTATGCATGGTCTCCATTTCCTGCAAAATAACACAATATCCCACTCACTAGCATGAACTGAATCAACCACCACCATAACCATTTCACTACCAACCTTAAAAACTTGTACCACTTCTAAAACTTCTACCTATACACCTAAATCTTTTGAGATAGAAGGAAGTCATTTTTATGACTCTGACTTTTCTACACCCACCTCAATCACCCTAACCATACCAGAAACCTTTGTCTTTCCAGAAAGCACACCCTCTTCACCAACTCCACCCAATCAACCTCTCATTGATAAACCTATCATTGATACATTCATAGACTGAATCCGAAACGACGAACCATGTACCCCTGATTCTTCTGACCAAACCATTGTTATTTCCTCTGATATTGATATTAAATCTAAACATAATCCTAACCTTGAGGAAGTTGATGATTTAGTCAAACAGTCTGAATCAGATGTGCGTACACATGGTGTATTTAATTTACAGAATAAACAAATGAACAAGGAATGGAGAACAATATCAATTCAAAGGAGAACGAAATTACATTGAGGGTCTATCAGAAAAATTAAATTTAATAGAGCGGAGCGAAACGAAATCGAAGAGATGGAACATATACTCTACATTCTATTGTTTAGATATTTTATACTAAAATATTATTTTATCGTTTGAAAATTATCGAGAGAAAAAAATATTATAATTTTTTATTTTAATTTTATCTATTATTTAATAAAAAAGTTATATAGAATAAAATTTAAAGAATAAAATTATAATTATATTATTAATTTATTTCATTCTATTTGATACATCTCAATTTAGGTGAAATGAAAAACAAATTAATATAGTGGTATTGAATGGAATGAGTTCCATCACATCTCAATTCATTCCATTTATTTTTTTAAAGTCAAACAATATAATATGATAATATTCCATTTAATTCCATTTTATTTCATATCTTTCCATCAATCTAAAGAAATTCATAAGGACAAAAGAGGTGGTCTAAATACATAGAAATAAATGTTAGATTAATTATTTAATTAGTTAAATATGAATTGATATAATGGTTAATTATTTGTAAATATTAATTATAAATTAATTATTTGATTGAGTTTGGTATCTGAAAGGTATAATCATTCAGTTAAATTCTATGAGAGGTCTCTACTCTCGATCATTTATTTATTTAAGCCATATGTCATTGGACAATTAAAATACTCTAATAAATCTAGACGAAAAATGAGGATAGTAATCCTTTTATATTCAATCTTCTCGACCGACAACCTCTTCAATTCAATAAGATACATTATTCTTATAATAATTGATTATTCTTTGATATAATAATATGTTCTAATTTGTATTTATCATATTTAACAGATACTATAAGAAAGTACATAACACCACAAAACACACGAATACGGGTGAAAATAATTTTAGAGATGTTAATTGTGCTATTTAACAACAAGGATAGATATAATAACATCAATTATAAAATATTCGTTTGAAATTTTTGCCACATTTGAATGTTGTGATATCATCAATTACTCGTTTAGCCATCAATACTCTTGAACTAAACACATGATACTTCTAGTTAGAAGTTAAAATCATATTTACTAATCAAAATAGAAAATTTGAATTTACATAAATGGTGTGAATCCATCAATACTCGTTTGAGCTCGATTTGTTAAATTTCGTGATGATATGATTATATATTTTATAGCTATTGGGTGAATTATATGAATTGAATTGTTATATGACTTATATTTGTTTTGAGTCGTGACTATTTAAATAATTAAACTTGCTACACTAATTTTATACTATTCAATATGAATTATGATGGTGGATACCAATTTTAATGTGAAATTAAATATCCTATGATCACTTAAATGGTTTTTTTTGCCGTCATATGTAATTTTCCTCTATATTCAAAATTGATCCATCAAAGTTGTTTTCGCCTTTCACCTTTATGTATCTCCTAAAACTAGTTTTATCAATATTTTTTTAATGTATGAGATTAAAACCCAATATATTTACGTGATTTTGTTGAGATATATAAGGAAATATTTTTACGTGTTCTTAGAATCGTGGCAAATATTAATATAAATTATTTCCTAATTTATTTTAACATGGTTCTAAGTATTTGGCAAGCTAAAATCTCTGGTTTTTAATTAATGAGTATGTGATATGCTAAATTTCTCGTATGAGTGGGATATTAGGTTCTTTTGCCGGAAATCAGGATCCTGCAAATCTTTGTTCTCATGTAACATTAGATTCTTGAACTCGTGTAGAGTAGTATTTACCGTTTATCCAAAACATGTGACACTTGTCAATCCATTTTGCTTGCATTATCATTACATCATAATTAATTTTTAGCATGTGCATTTTCAAGAAACCATCAGTTCGTCACTTGAGCTAGTTCATTCAGTTATGGAGAAATCTGACAGAAGGAATACATATAAGTACGAACTTAGAGATTCCAAGTTTGATGAGCTTAAAAAGTTAAGTTCCCTATGTATTGTTGAGCAGAAAGATGTACTCAAGAGGACCTATGGTAATTTGTCGGGTGTCCTGATGATCAAGGTAGACCCGGGTGTGATCCTTACTTTTGCCCAGTTCTATGACCCCACGTCGCATTATTTCACGTTCCAGGATTTTCTTCTGCCTCCAGCTCTGGAGGAGTTTGCTCATATTGTCCATATTCCATTTAGGAATCAGGTTCCTTACATGGGTTTTGTGGGATTTCCAGAGGTTTCTTTGGTGGCTCAATATCTTCATCTCCAGAAGAATCTGGTTGAATCTAATCTTCATACAAAGGGAAACCTCTAGAAACCAGATTAGATTCAACCAGATTCTTCCCGCGATAAAGATCTTGAGCCACCAAAGCAACCTATAGAAACCCCACAGAACCCATGTAAGGATTTTGATCCCTAACTAGAATATGGACAAAATGAGCAAACTCCTCTGGAATAGGAGCCAGAAGAAAATCCTAGAACGTGAAATAATGTAACATGGGGTCATAGATTTTGGCAAAAGTAAGGATCAAACCCGGGTGTACCTTAGTCATCAGGACACCCAACAGATTACCATAGGCCCTCTTGAATACATCTTTTTACACCCTGATCAATAGGAAACCATGCTTCTTAAACTCATTAAACTTGGACTCTCTAAGTTTGTAATGATATGTATTCCTTTTTCCAGATTTCTCCATAACTTAATGAACCACCTCAAGTGACAAACTGATGATTTCCTGAAAAATGCACATGCTAAAAGTTAACTATGATGTAATGATAATGCAATCATCATGGATTCACAAGTGTCACATGTTTTGGATAAACGATAAATACTACTCTACACGGGTTCAATATTCTGACGTTATACGAGAACAAAGGTATGCATGGTCTTGGTTTCCTGCAAAAGAACCCAATATCCCACTCACAGGCATGAACTGAATCAACCACCATCACAACCATTTCACTGCCTAACCTTAAATACTTGTACCACTTCTAAAACTACTACCTATACCCCCAAATCTTGTGATATAGAAAGTCATTCTTCTGACTCTGACTTTTCTACACCCACTTCAATCACCCTAACCATACCAAAGGTATGTGTCCTTCCAGAAAGCACACCCTTTCCACCAACTCCACCCCATCAACCTCTCATTAACGAACCAGTCATTGATACATTCATGGAACGAATCTGAAACAACGAACCAAATACCCTTGATTATTCTGACCAAACCATTGTTGTTTCCTGTGATACTGATATTCAATCTAAACCTAATCCTAACCTTGAGGAAGTTGATGATTTAGTCAAACAGTCTGAATCAGATGTGCGCACACATGGTGTCTTTAATTTAAAAAATAAACAAATGAGCGAGGAATGGAGAACAATATCAATTTGGAGGAGAGCGAAATTACATTGAGGGTCTATCAGAACAATTAAATTTAATAGTGCAGAGCGAAACATAATCGAAGAGATGGAACATATACTCTACATTCTATTGTTTAGATATTTTATATTAAAATTTTATTTTATCATTTGAAAATTATCCAGAGCAAAAAATATTATAATTTTTTTATTTTATTATTTTATTTTATCTATTATTTAATAAAAAAGTTATATAGAATAAAATTTAAAGAATAAAATTATAATTATATTATTAATTTATTTCATTCTATTTGATACATCTCAATTTAGGTGAAACGAAAAACAAATTAATGTAGTGGTATTGAATGGAATGAGTTCCATCACATCTCATTTCTTTCCATTTATTTTTTTAAAATCAAACAATAGAATATGATAATATTCCATTTAATTTCATTTAATTCCATTTTATTTCGTCTCTTTCCATCCATCTAAAGAAATTCAAAATGACAAAAGAGGTGGTCTAAATACATTGAAATAAATGTTAGATTAATTATTTAAATAATTAAATATGAATTGATATAATTAATTATTAATAAATTATATTATGGTTAATTATATGTAAATGTTAATTATAAATTAATTATTTGATTGAGTTTTGTATCTAAAACATTGAATCATTCAGTTAAATTCTATGAGAGGCCTCTACCCTCGGTCATTTAATTATTTAAGCCTTATATCATTGGACAATTAAAACATCTAATAAACCTAGACTAAAAATGAGGATAGTAATCCTTTCATACTCAATCTTCTAAATTGACAACCTCTTCAATTCGATATGATACATTATTCTTATAATAATTGGTTATTCTCTTATATAATAATATGTTCTAATTTGTATTTATCATATTTAATTTCATATTTATTTATTAGAATTCAAATCATTCAATTGATATTAGTGCTTTAAAATATCGATGAATTTGATTACTAACTATATGTACTATAAGAAAGTACATAACACCACAAAACACACGAATAAGGGTGAGAATAATTTTAGAGATGTTAATTGTGCTATTTAACAACAAGGATAGTTATAATAACATCAATTATAAAATATTTGTTTAAAATTTTGGCCACATTTAAATGGTGTGATACCATCAATTACTCGTTTAGCCATTAACACTCTTGAACTAAACACATGATACTTCTAGTTTGAAATTAAAATCATATTTACTATTCATGACTATTTGTTTTGAGTCATGACTATTTAAATAATTAAACTTGCTACACTAATTTTATACTATTCAATATTAATATTGATTGTGGATACCAATTTTAATGTGAAATTAAATATCCTATGATCACTTAATTGTTTTTTTTTTCTGTCATATTTTATTTTCCTCTATATTCAAAACTGATCCATCAAAGTTGTTTTCGCCTTTTGGCTTTATGTTTCTCCTAAAACTAGTTTTATCATTTTTTTTAATGTATGAGATTAAAACCCAATATATTTACGTGATTTTGTTGAGAAATATAAGGAAATATTTTTATGTGTTGCTAGAATCGTGAGAAATATTAATATAAATTAATTTTAATATTATTTCCTAATTTACTTTAACGTGGTTGTGAGTATCTGGCAAGCTAAAATCTCTAGTTTTTAATTAATGAGTATGCGATATGCTAAATTTATCGTATGAGTTGGATATTAGATTCTATTGCCAGAAATCAAGATCCTGCAAATCTTTGTTCTCATGTATCATTATATTTTTGAACTCGTTCAGAGTAGTATTTACCGTTTATCCAAAACATGTGACACTTGTCAATCCATGATGCTTGAATTATCATTACATCATAATTAATTTTTAGTTAAGGAGAAATCTGATAGAAGGAATACATATCAGTACGAACTTAGAGAGTCTAAGTTTGATGAGCTTACAAAGTTTGGTTCCCTATTGATTGTTGAGCAGAAAGATGTACTCAAGAGGACCTATGGTAATCTGTTGGGTGTCCTGATGACCAAGATAGAACCGGGTGTGATCCTTACTTTTGCCCAGTTCTATGACCCCACGTTGCATTGTTTCACGCTCCAGGATTTTCTTCTGCCTCCTACTCTGGA
Organism: Lathyrus oleraceus; assembly: GCF_024323335.1. Taxonomy (NCBI): domain Eukaryota; kingdom Viridiplantae; phylum Streptophyta; class Magnoliopsida; order Fabales; family Fabaceae; genus Lathyrus; species Lathyrus oleraceus. The sequence goes on along the minus strand of NC_066583.1, from coordinate 373,511,063 downwards.
GGAGTTTGCTTATATTGTCCATACTCCAGTTAGGGCTCATGTTCCTTACATGGGTTATGTGGGGTTTCCAGAGGTTGTTTTGGTCACTCAATATCTTCATCTCGAGAAGAATCTGGTTGAATCTAATCTTCGTACAAAGGGAAAACTCTAGAAATCAGATTAGATTCAACCGAATTCTTCCCGAGATAAAGATCTTGAGCCACCAAAGCAACCTATAGATACCCCACAGAACCCCTGTAAGGAACCTGATCCTTTTTTGGAATATGGACAATATGAACAAACTCCTCTAGAGTAAGAGATAAAAGAAAATCCTAGAACGTGAAATAATGCAGCATGGGGTCATAGAACTGGGCAAAAGTAATGATCAAACACGGGTCTACCTTAGTGATCAGGACACCCAACGGATTACGATAGGCCCTCTTGAATACCTCTTTTTTCTCCCTGATCAATAGGAAACCCAGCTTCTTAAGCTCATCAAACTTGGACTCTCTAAGTTTGTACTGATATGTATTTCTTTTTCCAAATTTCTCCATAACTGAATGAACCACCACAAGTGAAGAACTGATGATTTCCTGAAAATGGACATGCTAAAAGTTAAATATGATGTAATGATAATGCAATCATCATGGATTCACAAGTGTCACATGTTCTGGATAAACGATAAATACTACTCTACACGGGTTCAAAATTCTGACAATACAAGAGAACAAAGGTATGCATGGTCTTGGTTTCTTGCAAAAGAACCCAATATCCCACTTACAGGCATGAACTGAATCAACCACCATCACAACCATTTCACTGCCAACCTTAAATACTTGTACCACTTCTAAAAGTACTACCTATACCCTCAAAACTTTTGATATAGAAAGTCATTCTTCTGACTCTGACTTTTCTACACCCACTTCAATCACCCTAACCATACCAGAAACTTGTGTCTTTCCAGAAAGCACACCCTCTCCACCAACCCCACCCCACCAACCTCTCATTGATGAACCTGTCATTGATACATTCATGGAGCGAATTTGAAACAGCGAACCATCTACCCCTGATTCTTCTGACCAAACCATTTTTATTTCCTCTGATACTGATATTCAATCTAAACTTAATCCTAACCCTGAGGAAGTTGATGATTTAGTCAAACAATGTGAATCAGATGTTGAGTTTATTGCAACCCTAGATAGAAATTCTTGTCTCTATTCTGATCGAACTTCTATTCAAACCAACATTCTTCCTACACCTCTAGATGAACAGTTGACTTAGTTTGAAGTCGAGGATGTTTCCATACTGAACACTCTCTCTGAGGTTTTCACTTCTAATGCAAACTTCTCTAGAAGTTTGTGCTCTAATCAACAACTTCAGAAATTGGATAGAAACCAACTTTGAAGAGTTGAGGTTCGTGTGCCTAAAGGAAGCTAAAAGGAACTTCTATTCCAGACTCTATGTTATATTTGAACCTCTGTAAGACCCCAAATTTGACCCTAAGATCCCTCATGATATCTCATCATATGCATTGGTTTTGGGATCACACATTGACATCCTCTTTACCCCTTCATTTATTGGGTTTGCATTGGGAGATGTCAACAAGCATATTTGATTGTATCATACTTTATTTTTCATTGTTTACTAACTAAAATACCAAAAATATGTCAATGTATAGTTTGTTGCTTTTGTAGGTAGTGTGTGTGTTCACACATGATCCATTTAGCTCATACCTAGGGTTTGAGATGTAACACCCCGATAGAAATAAGATAATTATTTAATTTAAGTTAATATTATATTTATTAATTTAATTAAATAATTGGAATTATTGGATTATTATTATTATGGTTATTGGAATAATAATTATTGGAAAATATATATAAGTTGGAAATAAGAAAAAGAGTCCCATTTGGTAAAGAAAGGGTTTCACGTGAAAAGCAGAGAAGCGGCTGAAAAGAGGAAAAGGGCAAAGAGACAGAGCAAGAGGAAGAAGGTTGAAGAAGAGAAAAGCTTGAAGCTTAAAGATTCGCCGGATTAACTCAGGTAAGGGGGGTTTATCGTCGTTTAATGGGTATTATGGGTTAACATGTAATGGGTAGTGATAAACCGTTGAATTGACCCTAATTGGGATGTTGAATGCTGAAAAATTGTGTTGGATAAGTTGTGTTAAAGCTGTAATTGAATCTGTATTTGTGTGAGTTGTGATTTCCCGAACGTATAGCTTTTTACGGAATCGGAATCGGAGGTCCGGAAGTCCTCCAACGGCGGAAAATGCGGAGAATTCTGCATTCTGCTTCGTGTTAGCGCAGGAACAGCTTTCTGTCTTGCGTTAACCGGTTAACCCAGGGTGTTAACCGGTTAACACTGTTAGGAATTGTGAGGTATTGCTGTTTTGCTTGCGTTAACCGGTTAACCCAGGGCGTTAACCGGTTAACACTGTTGTGAGTTGTGAAAATATTGTTGTTCTGTCTGCGTTAACCGGTTAACCCAGGGCGTTAACCGGTTAACACTGTCGAGTTTATATCAACTGTTTTGATAAGACTGTGATCTTTCCTGAGATTGAGGAAGGAAAGGATTTGTTTCTATCAGCGAGGCAGGTGAATGAGGCAGTAGCAGATGGGGCAGAGTTGTTTATGCTGTTAGCGACTTTGGAGGCTAAAGATAAACTGGTGATTTGCGATCTAGCTGTGGTGTGTGATTTTCCTGATGTGTTTCCGGAAGAAGTGAATGAATTACCGCCAGAGCGTGAAGTTGAGTTCTCGATTGATTTGGTACCTGGTACTAGGCCGGTGTCGATGGCTCCGTACCGTATGTCTGCTGTTGAGTTAACTGAATTGAAGAGTCAGTTGGAAGATCTGTTGGATAAGAAATTTATTCGTCCGAGTGTGTCACCGTGGGGTGCACCAGTGTTATTGGTTAAGAAGAAAGAAGGTACTATGAGGTTGTGTGTGGACTACAGGCAACTGAATAAAGTGACGATCAAGAATCGGTATCCTTGCCGAGGATTGATGATTTGATGGATCAGTTGGTTGGTGCGAGTGTGTTCAGCAAAATAGATTTGAGATCGGGTTATCATCAGATACGTGTGAAAACTGAGGATATTCAGAAGACTGCTTTCAGAACAAGGTATGGACATTATGAGTATTCTGTCATGCCTTTTGGTGTGACTAATGCGCCTGGAGTGTTTATGGAGTATATGAATAGGATTTTCCATCCGTACCTAGATAAGTTTGTTGTGGTGTTTATTGACGATATTTTGGTGTATTCGAAATCTGAAGAAGAGCATGCTGAACATTTGAGAGTGGTTTTAGAAGTTCTACGAGAAAAGAAGTTATTTGCTAAACTGTCTAAGTGTGAATTTTGGTTAGAAGAGGTTAGTTTTCTTGGTCATGTGATTTCAAGAGGTGGTGTTGCTGTTGATCCTTCTAAGATAGAAGCGGTATCTAAGTGGGAAGCTCCGAAGTCAGTTTCTGAGATAAGGAGTTTTCTTGGACTTGCAGGATATTATAGGAAGTTCATTGAGGGATTTTCTAAGTTGGCGTTACCGTTGACGATGTTGACTAGAAAGGGGCAAGCGTTTGTTTGGGACTCAAAATGTGAAGAAGGTTTCCAAGAGTTAAAGAGAAGGTTAACTACTGCTCCTATTCTGATATTACCGAGTCCGTCAGAACTATTTGAGGTTTACTGTGATGCTTCATTGTTGGGTTTGGGTGGTGTGTTGATGCAGAATAAGCAGGTTATAGCTTATGCTTCGAGACAACTGAGGGTTCATGAGAGGAACTATCCGACACACGATTTAGAGTTGGCAGCTGTGGTTTTTGTTCTGAAGTTATGGAGGCATTACTTGTACGGGTCAAGATTTGAGGTTTTCAGTGATCATAAAAGTTTAAAGTATTTGTTTGATCAGAAAGAGCTGAATATGAGACAGAGGAGATGGTTAGAGTTTCTGAAGGATTATGACTTTGGTTTGAATTACCATCCGGGTAAAGCAAACGTAGTGGCTGATGCATTGAGTCGGAAATCATTGCATATGTTTATGTTAATGGTTAAGGAATTGGATTTAATTGAGCAGTTTAGAGACTTGAGTTTGGTGTGTGAGAGTACTCACAATAGTGTTAAATTGGGAATGTTGAAGTTAACGAGTAGTATTCTTGATGAGATCAGAGAGGGTCAGAAATCCGATGTGCTTTTGGTTGATAAGTTGACTCTAGTGAATCAAGGTCAAGGTGGTGAATTCAGAGTTGATGAGAATGGTGTTTTGAAATTTGGTAATCGGGTGTGTATTCCGGATGTTACCGAACTTAAGAAGAGTATTCTTGAGGAAGGACATCGTAGTGGCCTGAGTATTCATCCTGGGGCTACGAAGATGTATCATGATTTGAAAAAGTTATTTTGGTGGCCGGGAATGAAAAGAGAAATTGCGAGTTTTGTTTATTCTTGTTTGACTTGTCAAAAGTCAAAGATTGAGCATCAGAAGCCGTCTGGGCTAATGCAACCGTTGGCTATTCCAGAGTGGAAGTGGGATAGTATCAGTATGGATTTTGTTTCTGGTTTACCGAGGACAAATAAGAATTTTGAAGCTATTTGGGTGATTGTAGACAGATTGACAAAATCGGCTCATTTCATTCCGATCAGAATGGATTATCCGTTAGAGAGATTAGCCGAGTTGTATATTGAAAAAATTGTAAGTTTGCATGGTATTCCGTCGAGTATTGTTTCGGACAGAGATCCTAGATTTACATCGAAGTTTTGGGAAGGTTTGCAGAGGGCTTTGGGAACTAAGCTGAGATTGAGTTCTGCATATCATCCGCAGACTGATGGTCAGACTGAGAGGACGATTCAGTCACTAGAGGATCTTTTGAGGGCTTGTGTTTTGGAAAAGGGAGGTGCTTGGGATTGTTATTTACCTTTGATTGAGTTTACCTACAACAATAGTTTTCATTCGAGCATTGGTATGGCACCGTTTGAAGCTTTGTATGGTAGGAGATGTCGGACACCCTTATGTTGGTATGAGTCCGGTGAGAGTGTTGTGGTTGGACCGGAGATTGTTCAACAAACTACGGAAAAGATTAAGATGATTCAGGAGAAGATGAGGATTGCTCAGAGTCGTCAGAAGAGTTATCACGACAAGAGAAGGAAGTCACTTGAGTTTCAAGAGGGGGATCATGTGTTTCTCCGTGTTACTCCGATAACTGGAGTTGGTCGAGCTTTGAAGTCGAAGAAGTTGACACCTCGATTTATTGGTCCTTATCAGATTTTGGAAAGGATAGGGGAGGTAGCCTATCGTATCGCTTTACCGCCGTCACTTGCGAATTTGCATGAGGTGTTTCATGTGCCTCAGTTGAGGAGGTACATTCCTGATCCGTCGCATGTAGTCCAAATAGATGATGTACAGGTGAGAGATAACCTGACTGTTGAAACATCACCTATGAGGATCGAGGATCGAGAGTTGAAGCAGTTGCGGGGTAAAGAGATTGCTTTGGTAAAGGTAGCTTGGGGAGGACCAGCAGGTGGCAATGTGACTTGGGAACTTGAGAGTCAGATGAAGGAGTCTTATCCTGAGTTATTCGCTTGAGGTATGTTTTCGAGGACGAAAACTCTTTTAGTGGGGGAGAGTTGTAACACCCCGATAGAAATAAGATAATTATTTAATTTAAGTTAATATTATATTTATTAATTTAATTAAATAATTGGAATTATTGGATTATTATTATTATGGTTATTGGAATAATAATTATTGGAAAATATATATAAGTTGGAAATAAGAAAAAGAGTCCCATTTGGTAAAGAAAGGGTTTCACGTGAAAAGCAGAGAAGCGGCTGAAAAGAGGAAAAAGGCAAAGAGACAGAGCAAGAGGAAGAAGGTTGGAGAAGAGAAAAGCTTGAAGCTTAAAGATTCGTCGGATTAACTCAGGTAAGGGGGGTTTATCGTCGTTTAATGGGTATTATGGGTTAACATGTAATGGGTAGTGATAAACCGTTGAATTGACCCTAATTGGGATGTTGAATGCTGAAAAATTGTGTTGGATAAGTTGTGTTAAAGCTGTAATTGAATCTGTATTTGTGTGAGTTGTGATTTCCCGAACGTATAGCTTTTTACGGAATCGGAATCGGAGGTCCGGAAGTCCTCCAACGGCGGAAAATGCGGAGAATTCTGCATTCTGCTTCGTGTTAGCGCAGGAACAGCTTTCTGTCTTGCGTTAACCGGTTAACCCAGGGTGTTAACCGGTTAACACTGTTAGGAATTGTGAGGTATTGCTGTTTTGCTTGCGTTAACCGGTTAACCCAGGGCGTTAACCGGTTAACACTGTTGTGAGTTGTGAAAATATTGCTGTTCTGTCTGCGTTAACCGGTTAACCCAGGGCGTTAACCGGTTAACACTGTTGAGTTTTGCCAGAAAGCGTGTTCTGTGTTGCGTTAACCGGTTAACCCAGGGCGTTAACCGGTTAACACTGTTGGAAATTGGAAAAATTAATATTTGAATAATGTGTGCATAATTGGTGTTTGGCCTATATTGGCGTATGATGTAATAGGGATTAATTCCCGCTGTTTTGAGCAGTATAGGTATTAGTGGAGTGTGCTAATACTGTGATTAATTATTTGACATGATATGATGTTTTGATACATGTGTTGATGAATGTATGATGGTATGCATAATGCTGTGAATGTATATGTTATGTATGCAATTATGAATGGACTGTTTATGGCTTAGAGTGTGAGCATATGTCCATTGTGGATTATTGTTGATGATTTTGCATTGCTAGGTGATTTAGCATGCATATTGTGGCCTTTATGGTGGTAGCTAATTCCCATAGTGAGGAATTAGTGAGTTAGTCATTATGGACTGTTGTTGATGTTTGCATGCTAGGTGAATTAGCGTGCATAGCATGGCCCTTGGGGTGGTAGCTAATTCCCGTGGTGAGGAATTAGTGAGTGAGTCACTAGGTCTCAAATGAGTGGGACTAGTGGGCTTGGTAGCCGTATCTGGATTTGATCGGTGAGGTGAACTATATGTTCACGAATAGTCGGTACCGCATGCATGGAGTCTCATTGCATAATGTATGTATTGTGTATAATATGAATGGATGTGTTCCAATATTATACGTGTGTTTTGATGTTTATGTTGAGCATGATTATGATGTTTGAGTGGAGGTTGCCGTTACCGAATGTGTGATATGATTAGGGTGATTAATGTGTTATTTACTTAGCATTACATGATATTTTATAATGCTTATTATATCGATTGAGGAACTCACCCTTACAACTATGTTTTCAGGTAACGAGCAGTGATTGAGTAGAAGCTAGTCCTTGGAGTCTAGTGTAGTCTCCTTAGGGGGTCATGCTCTGATAGATGTAACATCGGGACGGGATGTTTTACCTTGTTGAATAATTTTACATGTAATGTGTTACATGTTTTGCATGATTGATTTGATTTCTATCCGCTGCGTATTGTGCAAATGCTTTATGTTTTGAATTAATAAAAGAGCATGACAGTTATTATGGTGAATGGTGTGAAGTGTTTGTGTGACACCCTTAATTGCACCTTTACTCTGATGTATATATTTGTTGTTTTAATTAAATATTTGGGGTAATTTAGAAGGGTGTTACATTAGTGGTATCAGAGCATAGTCGGTCGAGTCGAGTCGTAATTATTCTGTTTCCCCTGTACGGGATAGGTGTTGTGTAACCCTATCAGTACTTATTGTTTTAGCTTGATTGGGTTTTCAGAATAGAGATGGCTGGAAGAGGTAGAGATGATGCTGCGATTGCTGAGGCTCTGGGTATGCTAGCTGGAGTACTTGGAGGGAATCCGAATGTTGTGGGAATGGGAGCTGCTCGTCAACTGAGTGAGTTCTAGAAGAACAATCCTCCAATGTTCAAGGGAGCATACGATCCAGATGGTGCTCAGAAGTGGTTGAAGGAGATCGAGAGGATCTTCCGAGTGACTGAGTGTGCCGATAACTAGAAGGTCAGGTTCGGTACGCATATGCTGTCAGAAGAAGCAGATGATTGGTGGGTTGCTACCCGCACTGAGTTGGAATCTGCTGGGAATGCTGAGATCACTTGGGCTGTGTCCAGAGAGAGATTCCTGAGGAAGTACTTTCCAGAGGATGTCAGAGGAAAGAAAGAGATAGAGTTCTTAGAATTGAAGCAGGGCAACCGGTCTGTTACGGAGTATGCTGCTAAGTTCACAGAGCTGTCGAAGTATTACACTCCCTATGATGAGGCTACTGGGGAATTTTCAAAGTGTGTGAAGTTTGAGAACGGGTTACGTCCCGAGATCAAGCAGGCTATTGGGTATCAGCGGATTAGAGTGTTTCCCGACTTGGTTGACTGTTGCAGGATTTTTGAACAGGATACCAAGGCTAGAGCAGAGAGCTATCAGCAAAGGGTTGATAGGAAAGGCAAGAATCAGAATGATCGTGGGAAGCTGTATGCAGTTGGCAAAGGTTTCCAGAGACAGAGTGGGATGAAGAGGCCTAGTGGGGGAGACTCTAGTGCCCCTGCTAAGTGTTTCAGATGTGGTCAGGCTGGACATCGTATCCATGAGTGTACCAGTAATGAGAAGAAGTGTTTCAAGTGTGGAAAAGGTGGTCATTTGGCTGCAGAGTGCCGGTCGAAGACTGTGACTTGTTTCAATTGTGGAGAAGTGGGTCATATCAGTCCACAGTGTCCTAAGCCGAAGAGAGAGAACCAGTCGGGAGGCAAGGTCTTTGCTTTATCGGGCTCTGAGACTTTTGCAGATGATCGTTTGATCCGTGGTACGTGTTATATTAATGGCTTTCCTCTTGTAGCTATTATTGACACAGGTGCGACTCATTCCTTTATATCTTTGGATTGTGCTGTGAAACTTAAGTTAGAGATATCTGAGATGCATGGAAGTATGGTGATTGATACTCCTGCGAAGGGTTCAGTGACTACTACTTCAGTTTGTTTAAATTGTCCTTTGAGTATTTTTGGTAGAGACTTTGGGATGGACCTAGTGTGTCTTCCACTAGTGCAGATTGATGTTATTCTGGGTATGAACTGGTTGGTGTGTAACCGAGTTTATATCAACTGTTTTGATAAGACTGTGATCTTTCCTGAGATTGAGGAAGGAAAGGATTTGTTTCTATCAGCGAGGCAGGTGAATGAGGCAGTAGCAGATGGGGCAGAGTTGTTTATGCTGTTAGCGACTTTGGAGGCTAAAGATAAACTGGTGATTTGCGATCTAGCTGTGGTGTGTGATTTTCCTGATGTGTTTCCGGAAGAAGTGAATGAATTACCGCCAGAGCGTGAAGTTGAGTTCTCGATTGATTTGGTACCTGGTACTAGGCCGGTGTCGATGGCTCCGTACCGTATGTCTGCTGTTGAGTTAACTGAATTGAAGAGTCAGTTGGAAGATCTGTTGGATAAGAAATTTATTCGTCCGAGTGTGTCACCGTGGGGTGCACCAGTGTTATTGGTTAAGAAGAAAGAAGGTACTATGAGGTTGTGTGTGGACTACAGGCAACTGAATAAAGTGACGATCAAGAATCGGTATCCTTGCCGAGGATTGATGATTTGATGGATCAGTTGGTTGGTGCGAGTGTGTTCAGCAAAATAGATTTGAGATCGGGTTATCATCAGATACGTGTGAAAACTGAGGATATTCAGAAGACTGCTTTCAGAACAAGGTATGGACATTATGAGTATTCTGTCATGCCTTTTGGTGTGACTAATGCGCCTGGAGTGTTTATGGAGTATATGAATAGGATTTTCCATCCGTACCTAGATAAGTTTGTTGTGGTGTTTATTGACGATATTTTGGTGTATTCGAAATCTGAAGAAGAGCATGCTGAACATTTGAGAGTGGTTTTAGAAGTTCTACGAGAAAAGAAGTTATTTGCTAAACTGTCTAAGTGTGAATTTTGGTTAGAAGAGGTTAGTTTTCTTGGTCATGTGATTTCAAGAGGTGGTGTTGCTGTTGATCCTTCTAAGATAGAAGCGGTATCTAAGTGGGAAGCTCCGAAGTCAGTTTCTGAGATAAGGAGTTTTCTTGGACTTGCAGGATATTATAGGAAGTTCATTGAGGGATTTTCTAAGTTGGCGTTACCGTTGACGATGTTGACTAGAAAGGGGCAAGCGTTTGTTTGGGACTCAAAATGTGAAGAAGGTTTCCAAGAGTTAAAGAGAAGGTTAACTACTGCTCCTATTCTGATATTACCGAGTCCGTCAGAACTATTTGAGGTTTACTGTGATGCTTCATTGTTGGGTTTGGGTGGTGTGTTGATGCAGAATAAGCAGGTTATAGCTTATGCTTCGAGACAACTGAGGGTTCATGAGAGGAACTATCCGACACACGATTTAGAGTTGGCAGCTGTGGTTTTTGTTCTGAAGTTATGGAGGCATTACTTGTACGGGTCAAGATTTGAGGTTTTCAGTGATCATAAAAGTTTAAAGTATTTGTTTGATCAGAAAGAGCTGAATATGAGACAGAGGAGATGGTTAGAGTTTCTGAAGGATTATGACTTTGGTTTGAATTACCATCCGGGTAAAGCAAACGTAGTGGCTGATGCATTGAGTCGGAAATCATTGCATATGTTTATGTTAATGGTTAAGGAATTGGATTTAATTGAGCAGTTTAGAGACTTGAGTTTGGTGTGTGAGAGTACTCACAATAGTGTTAAATTGGGAATGTTGAAGTTAACGAGTAGTATTCTTGATGAGATCAGAGAGGGTCAGAAATCCGATGTGCTTTTGGTTGATAAGTTGACTCTAGTGAATCAAGGTCAAGGTGGTGAATTCAGAGTTGATGAGAATGGTGTTTTGAAATTTGGTAATCGGGTGTGTATTCCGGATGTTACCGAACTTAAGAAGAGTATTCTTGAGGAAGGACATCGTAGTGGCCTGAGTATTCATCCTGGGGCTACGAAGATGTATCATGATTTGAAAAAGTTATTTTGGTGGCCGGGAATGAAAAGAGAAATTGCGAGTTTTGTTTATTCTTGTTTGACTTGTCAAAAGTCAAAGATTGAGCATCAGAAGCCGTCTGGGCTAATGCAACCGTTGGCTATTCCAGAGTGGAAGTGGGATAGTATCAGTATGGATTTTGTTTCTGGTTTACCGAGGACAAATAAGAATTTTGAAGCTATTTGGGTGATTGTAGACAGATTGACAAAATCGGCTCATTTCATTCCGATCAGAATGGATTATCCGTTAGAGAGATTAGCCGAGTTGTATATTGAAAAAATTGTAAGTTTGCATGGTATTCCGTCGAGTATTGTTTCGGACAGAGATCCTAGATTTACATCGAAGTTTTGGGAAGGTTTGCAGAGGGCTTTGGGAACTAAGCTGAGATTGAGTTCTGCATATCATCCGCAGACTGATGGTCAGACTGAGAGGACGATTCAGTCACTAGAGGATCTTTTGAGGGCTTGTGTTTTGGAAAAGGGAGGTGCTTGGGATTGTTATTTACCTTTGATTGAGTTTACCTACAACAATAGTTTTCATTCGAGCATTGGTATGGCACCGTTTGAAGCTTTGTATGGTAGGAGATGTCGGACACCCTTATGTTGGTATGAGTCCGGTGAGAGTGTTGTGGTTGGACCGGAGATTGTTCAACAAACTACGGAAAAGATTAAGATGATTCAGGAGAAGATGAGGATTGCTCAGAGTCGTCAGAAGAGTTATCACGACAAGAGAAGGAAGTCACTTGAGTTTCAAGAGGGGGATCATGTGTTTCTCCGTGTTACTCCGATAACTGGAGTTGGTCGAGCTTTGAAGTCGAAGAAGTTGACACCTCGATTTATTGGTCCTTATCAGATTTTGGAAAGGATAGGGGAGGTAGCCTATCGTATCGCTTTACCGCCGTCACTTGCGAATTTGCATGAGGTGTTTCATGTGCCTCAGTTGAGGAGGTACATTCCTGATCCGTCGCATGTAGTCCAAATAGATGATGTACAGGTGAGAGATAACCTGACTGTTGAAACATCACCTATGAGGATCGAGGATCGAGAGTTGAAGCAGTTGCGGGGTAAAGAGATTGCTTTGGTAAAGGTAGCTTGGGGAGGACCAGCAGGTGGCAATGTGACTTGGGAACTTGAGAGTCAGATGAAGGAGTCTTATCCTGAGTTATTCGCTTGAGGTATGTTTTCGAGGACGAAAACTCTTTTAGTGGGGGAGAGTTGTAACACCCCGATAGAAATAAGATAATTATTTAATTTAAGTTAATATTATATTTATTAATTTAATTAAATAATTGGAATTATTGGATTATTATTATTATGGTTATTGGAATAATAATTATTGGAAAATATATATAAGTTGGAAATAAGAAAAAGAGTCCCATTTGGTAAAGAAAGGGTTTCACGTGAAAAGCAGAGAAGCGGCTGAAAAGAGGAAAAAGGCAAAGAGACAGAGCAAGAGGAAGAAGGTTGGAGAAGAGAAAAGCTTGAAGCTTAAAGATTCGTCGGATTAACTCAGGTAAGGGGGGTTTATCGTCGTTTAATGGGTATTATGGGTTAACATGTAATGGGTAGTGATAAACCGTTGAATTGACCCTAATTGGGATGTTGAATGCTGAAAAATTGTGTTGGATAAGTTGTGTTAAAGCTGTAATTGAATCTGTATTTGTGTGAGTTGTGATTTCCCGAACGTATAGCTTTTTACGGAATCGGAATCGGAGGTCCGGAAGTCCTCCAACGGCGGAAAATGCGGAGAATTCTGCATTCTGCTTCGTGTTAGCGCAGGAACAGCTTTCTGTCTTGCGTTAACCGGTTAACCCAGGGTGTTAACCGGTTAACACTGTTAGGAATTGTGAGGTATTGCTGTTTTGCTTGCGTTAACCGGTTAACCCAGGGCGTTAACCGGTTAACACTGTTGTGAGTTGTGAAAATATTGCTGTTCTGTCTGCGTTAACCGGTTAACACTGTTGAGTTTTGCCAGAAAGCGTGTTCTGTGTTGCGTTAACCGGTTAACCCAGGGCGTTAACCGGTTAACACTGTTGGAAATTGGAAAAATTAATATTTGAATAATGTGTGCATAATTGGTGTTTGGCCTATATTGGCGTATGATGTAATAGGGATTAATTCCCGCTGTTTTGAGCAGTATAGGTATTAGTGGAGTGTGCTAATACTGTGATTAATTATTTGACATGATATGATGTTTTGATACATGTGTTGATGAATGTATGATGGTATGCATAATGCTGTGAATGTATATGTTATGTATGCAATTATGAATGGACTGTTTATGGCTTAGAGTGTGAGCATATGTCCATTGTGGATTATTGTTGATGATTTTGCATTGCTAGGTGATTTAGCATGCATATTGTGGCCTTTATGGTGGTAGCTAATTCCCATAGTGAGGAATTAGTGAGTTAGTCATTATGGACTGTTGTTGATGTTTGCATGCTAGGTGAATTAGCGTGCATAGCATGGCCCTTGGGGTGGTAGCTAATTCCCGTGGTGAGGAATTAGTGAGTGAGTCACTAGGTCTCAAATGAGTGGGACTAGTGGGCTTGGTAGCCGTATCTGGATTTGATCGGTGAGGTGAACTATATGTTCACGAATAGTCGGTACCGCATGCATGGAGTCTCATTGCATAATGTATGTATTGTGTATAATATGAATGGATGTGTTCCAATATTATACGTGTGTTTTGATGTTTATGTTGAGCATGATTATGATGTTTGAGTGGAGGTTGCCGTTACCGAATGTGTGATATGATTAGGGTGATTAATGTGTTATTTACTTAGCATTACATGATATTTTATAATGCTTATTATATCGATTGAGGAACTCACCCTTACAACTATGTTTTCAGGTAACGAGCAGTGATTGAGTAGAAGCTAGTCCTTGGAGTCTAGTGTAGTCTCCTTAGGGGGTCATGCTCTGATAGATGTAACATCGGGACTGGATGTTTTACCTTGTTGAATAATTTTACATGTAATGTGTTACATGTTTTGCATGATTGATTTGATTTCTATCCGCTGCGTATTGTGCAAATGCTTTATGTTTTGAATTAATAAAAGAGCATGACAGTTATTATGGTGAATGGTGTGAAGTGTTTGTGTGACACCCTTAATTGCACCTTTACTCTGATGTATATATTTGTTGTTTTAATTAAATATTTGGGGTAATTTAGAAGGGTGTTACATGAGACCCTCAATGCAAGAAGATTAATCAATAGATGGTTCACATTGACTCTGTAAATAATATATGGGTCCCCATGATCTTCACATATCATTTTTATCAAGAATTCATCAAGAGTTTGAAGCTTGTTTGCCTTGGAAGCCCTAATTCATATGGGTATCTTGTGTGACTTCCTTAACAAGTTTCTTCAACATTTGATCAAATATTTCAAGGGATACTTCATATTACATCATCTTACACATATATGATCCTCCATGAGTTCCAAAGATCAAGATAATGTCAAGTTTGCAAGTTGGTTCATGGTGGTTGACCAGAGAAAGTCAACTGATCAAAACTGGGGTCCCCTAGACCCTATATCCTACAATTTTTGTCATATAAAAATGATTCCAAGAGAAACTTTAATCCTTATGACATTAAAAACAACTTTTATTTTTAATTAAAGAGCTATTTTTGCTTTGAAAATTATTTTTTATGGTGAAAGGATATAGGTCATTTTGTTTAAACCCTAGTTAGGAGGTCAACTTCCAAGGACCATAACTTGCTCAATTATTATGAGATGAAATCCATTCAAGTTCCATCATTAAATTAAATATTTTCTTTTCAACTTTGATCTTTGGAAGAAGTTCAAATTCAAATTACAAATGCATGTGCTAAGAGGAAACATCATAGGTCATTTTGTGCCATTACCATTGAACAAGTGATTTTCCTCAACTTCTAAAATGCATAACGCCTTTATGCCAAATCCAAATGAGGTAAAATTTATGACCAAATTTAAGAGGTTTGAAAGCACTACAACATTTATTAGGGAACTATTTACATTTGAGGTCCATAGAAAAAGTTATTTAAGGTGGAAGAAGTGAACATTTGACTTGGTACTTAGAAAATTTTCAAATATGTTTGATTTTCCAAACTTCCACCACAAAATTCATCACGATACAAGCTTCAAATGAAAACGTGTTCAACATGAAAGTTGTTCCCCTTGATCTCACCTTTGCAAAAAGTCTAACATCACCTTATTTGGACTAAAATTGAGGGACTTGAGCATGGCTCCTTTGTGGAATTTGTTTTGGAAAGTTTTCGATTCAAATGATCATTCCTCTTTGCATGCTTCCATGTGATGACCTCAGTACTCTATAGGCCCAAATTGTTGCCCATGCACCCATGCATTATGGTTTCCAATTTTAGCAAATTTTCAAGTGGTACAAAAATGAATTCCCTTGCCTATTTAAACAAGCTCATGGCCTCAGAAGTAACACACACACCTTGCCCAAGCTTTGCCAAGAGAACTCGGAACCTCACACCATACAATTCCTTGAAGATATCTTTGAAATTTGAAGTTCAAACTCCAAGGATTCATTTCCTTTTTCATCTCAATTGATTACTGCAAGCAAGAGGAGGAAGAATCAAGCAAATCCAGATCAAGATCAAGCTGAATCGAAGCTACTCGAAGGTTAAATTTCATAAACTTCTCTTCTTCGATTCTCCCTCATTTCTCAATTATTTTGATTGATTTTTGGTTGGCTGAAGTCCTACCAATGTAGCAAAACAAGATTGAGTTGCTTTGAGGTTAAATCGAAGTAACTCAGTTCATGATTCTCAAAATTCAAATCCCTGTATCTTTTTATATACTTGGAATTGGAGAAAATTGAGGCCAGATTCGAGCTCCTAAGCACTTTTTATTTAAATACATGTCTTTGTTTTTTATTTCCATGGTGGTTGGTGGTGGACCAGTCTGGTGAGGTCCACCGGAGAAGAAGACCGGAGCTAGGGCTCTGGTGATGTGTTGGCGTGTCCAAAACCATTGGATCATGATCTCACGTTTTAATCTTAGCCATTTGTTTTGATTACCAACCATGTGACGTGTTGACTGAAGACGATGTTAGATAGCGCGTGTGTGGCCATCAGAACTGCCACCTCAATTAATGAGGGAGATCTGATGGCCCTTGTTTTTCTGAATTTCTTTTTATTTTCTGATTTTATGTTTAATCCTTTTATTTTGTTCATTCATATGAATTTCATTTTTAATCCAAAAAATATGGGACTTTCACCAAAAATCTTTAAATATTTTTCTCTTCTGTATTCTGAATTAAAATTATTTTTTGGATTATTTTGTATATTTCTCATGAATTAAATGCTTTTTTTTGCATATTTTTAATTGTTTAAAAATACTTCGGACTTTTCAAAAATCATGAAATTTTTTGTCTAAGGTCCTTTGACCTTGTTTGACCTAAGATATATCTCTTGGCCATTTATTTGGTGTTTTGACGAGATTTTAGGTTTTGACCAAATTAAAATGTATTTTAATTCATTTTTAAATTGATTTTTAATTGATTAAATGTGTAAAAATTATGTTGAGTCAATTTTATGGTATTGTGATGTTTGACTATTTGTTTAGGCCTTGGTCAAAGTTGATTTGACTTTTATTGGATTAAAATCATTGGGTTTAGGGGATTGATGAAATGTACATTTCATCTCCCAAAATGAATGAATGATTTTAATTTGATAAAATTCCTCTCATGACCAATTTGTGTTTCTCTCTTTCCCATCCCTCTTCATCTTCATCTATATTATTTCAGATTCCTTTCATTGACCAATGAAATCTCAAATGTCCTAAGGCTAATTGGTTCATCAATGACTTTGTGTCAGATGAAGCAATACAAGTATGGATGAGATAGGTTCATCACTCTTGATCTTTTCTTTTAGTGTGTGGTATGTTTTAGAAGTTTGGTTCATTATACCAAATCTCTAACATGCATTAACACCTAAATTTTTACTGCCCGGTCGTAGATAGTTGTGACTTCTACATAAGTCCAATTACGATTGCTTAACATAGAGCTAAATTTGACCCTAAAAGCATAGCATACTAGTAAGTAAGATTGTAAGTCTCCCATGCTTCATGGTATTGTGTAGAAACTTGGCCTTTTTTCCTTCCTATAGTAGATGTCTTGGTTTAAGGATCCATGCTTGTGAATGGATAGTTGAGTGTTCTCCAAAGAATGACTTAATCAATTAAAAAGCAAAACAACACTAACACTTGACTAACCTTTGACTAACATTTGACTAACTCTTATTAATATTGCTTTACTTTCAAGTCATTTACTTCATGCAATTTAATTTTAAGTTATTTACCATTCATTGCCATTTATATTTCATTTAACTTGTTTATGTTTATGTTATTTTCACTTTGCTCGTTTGAGTCATATCTTGTGATTGTATATATTTTTTTGTGCATTTTGATTTTGTTTATGGTCCTAGGACGTTAAGATATTTAATAAAAAACAAAAACCCTAAAAAATGTTGGGTGGACTGTTGATCTTGATCTGAACTTTTGGACTTAGGATTAGGCAACATTCCCTATGCAAAAAGGACTTGGCCAATACCAACATTATGAGACTAAGTGATTGTGTATTGATCCTTCATCTGATGCAAGCCCTGAACCCTGTTTTCATCTATTACTTTGTCTCAATGCTAATTGTTATTTTGATCTTGTGTTTGATGTTTGCTTCTGAGTTGATCAAGGAACATTTCATCTGATATATGAGATGACAAAAGAAAACTACTAGCTATGGAGTTTCTTTCTTGGATATAGCCATATTTGTTTGATGCCTTGATCTTCATGATTCCTGATATTGCTAATTGCTTGTTGATTATTGCTTGATTCAAAGTCCAAGGGAAAATGGGTTTCTATATAACATTCTTGTCTGTTGGATTGCATCCCATTGGTCAGATCTTTTCAACTTTTAACTTTTAATTTTATGCTTAGGATAGCCTCTTCATCTTCTCCCAGTTCTTAAATTTCAAAATCTCCCGTCCTCCGTCTCTTCAAAAACTTTCTTTGCTTGTGATTTCAAAGGTAGACCTTATTTAAAGTAGAAACTTTGGCCTTATGCCATTGAATTTTCAAATTCTTTCTTAAATCAAACTTATAAATAAATCTAATCATATTGACTTAAAATTTCAAAAGACAAAAAGAACTAACAAGTCCGTTCAAGCCTTTGTCCCTTTGTGAAGGATAAGAGCGATCCAAAATGCAGTGGAATTTAAAAAAATTATCCTTTAGTGATCCTTATAAATGGGCATGATCAGTGATAGAATCGTTACCTCTTGTGGTGATTGAAACCTTTGATGCATATCTACGGAGCCATCAGGAACCTTGAATGGTGACAACGCCTCTACTCAGTCCACACGAACGGATTCCTTCAATCTCAGTGCTAGCTTCTTTGAATGAAGGCTTTGAGTGAGTGAGAGAGAGAGAGAGAGAGAGAGAGAGAAATGAAATTAAAACTGCACAAATACTTCTTCACAAGGGTTCTATTTATAGAACCACTTGTGAGGGTTGCAAGCTAAAAAGTCCACTTAAGTGTATGTGGCCCATATCTTATGATATGCCAAAATCACTTAAGTATGTGGTACCTTACCATATTTCCTATTCTACTTAAGTACACCGTACCTTACGATGTTCTACAATTCACTTAAGTACATCCTACCTTACGGTGTTCCTTAGTTACTCTATCTCTCATCAATCCGTCCTTTTGTGTGTGACCCTGTAGGTTTTCGCGACATTAGCAATTATATTAAATCACGTATTTAACATAATAAACAGTGAGCAGTTAGCAACACATCACTGCTACCCAAGACACGAAAATGTCATGTGATCTGACAAATCCTTTTGTGATAATACATATGTGTATAATTACCCTTTTGCCCTTATGTCTATACTGAACACGAGGCGTAGACCGTGTCATCCTTGTCCAGTTCAATATTGTGCCTGTAGACATTTATCCTGTTACGTAGGAAGGGCAAATTCCATCTAGGTCACTCATATCCCTCAGCATGCTTCATGGAGTACCCATCAACTGTCTTTATGGTCATCCAGTTACGGATAATGTTTGATCAACAATATGGCACTCGACTCTACATCTAGGGTCCATAGTGGTTTCAGGTCGAATGGTGGTGTAGCGGTGTATTCGTCACCATTGGAAATATTAACTAGATCCAAGGTAAATCATACAAAGATAGAGTCGCCACCGCACTTCTATTTATCCAAAGGAATGGCTAGAAAGCGAACAAAAGCCTAAGAAGTTTTGCAAAGAAAACTAATAAAAGGTCAGAGATCTGGGTAAGGGGGTTGGTTATGTCATGGGAAGGTGTTAGGCACCCACAACATCTTAGGTACTCCTAGGGAGCCCTTTTCACAACTTGTTGTATCAGGTTATTTGTTTATGAAATATCTATTATGCAAACATTGATTGAAGAGATGAGAAAAGAATGTACAAGTTAGTTATTTTTGTGTTTGAATGGATGAACCCATTGCCTACGTACCTTTTCATGAAAGATAAGGATCAAAACACCGTAGTTCGGCTAAAAGATTTCCAAAAAGATGAGTGGGTTGATTTTAAACAAAAGCCCTAAGGTCTTTCATTATCAAAGGGAGAACACTCGACCTGAGTCAACAATCCACCATGTGAGAATAACTTCGACATACTAGAGGGGTTAACCCTGTTATCAGTATGGAAGACTTACAATTCGATCATTAAGGATGAGGTGAGATTTACATCAACCGCTAAGATAATTTAGATCTATAGCTAATGCATGAAAACTTGATTAAGAAGTGGACAAGGGCCACAAAAGAAATTGAATGAGTTGAATTAACCAGTTAGAATTATTCACAAAATGAGGTCAAAGTATGAGTTAAAGTTCAATTACAATGAGTATTTATGAAAGTGAAGTTTTAAAATCAAAGGCTTAAGGCCTAGGTTTCTAGTTTTGAAAACGAGTGAAAATGTTTGCACAAAAGTTTTCTGGTTTTGGTTAAAGGATGAAAACAAGGTTCAAGGTTAAGCACAAAAGGGTTAAGGATAAGGGACAAGGCCACAAGCAGGAATTCCTTTCTCAAGATCATAGAAATGATCCAAGTAAGTTCCTTTGGAATCAGGCAAAACAAGGCAAAAGAAAATAAGCAAGCTCAAGGAGCAACAAAACTGGAAATGGATTGCCAATAAATGGTCTTACGTCCAACTCCGAAACGAGATGGGAAACGGAATGCCAATAAATGGTCTTACGTCCAACTCCACAAAAGAAAACAAGATAGGAAACAGATAGCCAATCACTAGTCTTACATCTGACTCCACAAAAGAAAACAAGATAGAAAATAGATGGCCAATCAATGGTCTTACATCTGACTCCACAAAAGAAATAAAACAGGAAATGGAGTGCTAATAAATGGTCTTATATCCAGCTCCCTAAAAGGAACAGGAAACAGATAGCCAATCACTGGTCTTACATCTGACTCCTCAAATAAAGCAAATAACAAATGCAACGATAATATGCAAAACAATATGCAAAAGCAAACACAAGCAATCACAACAATCAATTAGCACCCTCTATACACAATCAAGAGGCTCAATCAAAGTTGGGCTTTAGTCAAGGGGTCATATCAACCTTGACTAACAAGCCAATACTGTT
The DNA here is from genome assembly GCF_024323335.1 of Lathyrus oleraceus. Classification (NCBI taxonomy): domain Eukaryota; kingdom Viridiplantae; phylum Streptophyta; class Magnoliopsida; order Fabales; family Fabaceae; genus Lathyrus; species Lathyrus oleraceus. The sequence continues at coordinate 373,490,505 of NC_066583.1, read as the reverse complement.
ATGGGTGTTCAGGCTCTTAACCACTGACATTGACCGTCAGTGTGAGCAGATGAAATGGGAGATGAGGGTTAGACCTCATAGCTCTTAACCCTGGCCTGGGTGAGCTTGAATCAAAGAAGGTGTGGGAGTCCAGAATGAGGAACTCTACTCCACATGACTGACTCTATATACAATGATCTTGGGTGTTTATTCAAATGCATCAGCACGTAGTGCGAGCATAATGAATGACTCAACTGAATAGCAGGGGATTGATTGCAAATCCCTTCTATCTGCCAATTGCCTCTTCACTTAGGAGGACTTGAAGTCACATGCCTCGACAATGAGGTCTTTAGCACAAAGTTAAACAATCAAAGGCATTGCCTCTTAAGGAGGACTTCAGCCAAATGCCTGCCAAACAGAAACGACAGGGCTTCCACACTACATGGAGTTAGAGAGATTACCTAAGTGGTAAACCAACCACAAGCAAAGCAAAGCTCAGATAATGAGCAAAAAGCTACTAAGGTACCTGTATGAAAAGCCAAACAATCAGTATTCACATTCAGACAACCAAACAATTAACAACAGTCAGACATTCCCAATATGTACAACATGTAAGCCATAAGAGGCAAAAACTCAAGTGAGTTAGCCACCAAAGGACCTACAACACAATCAACATTAGTTAAACAAAGCAAATTGTATCTCAAGCAAGGAGATCACATCATCCATTAGGACTAATTGCATGAACCTGAAAGGCAAAGCTCAAATTGTGAGTTCAAACCCCTAGGGCAAAGCCTAGGGTCAAAGGCAAAGTAAAAAGTCAAAACAACAACCAATATTCAACATGAAGCTCATTTAAACAAGTGAGAACATGTCCTAAAAAGGACCAAGTCTAAAGCATTAAGCAAAGTCATCACATGAGCAAGCTATGGCAAAGACAATTTCAAAGCACACAATTGATCATCAAGAATGAAAATTCCATATTAAAACAGAAATGAATCAAACAATCATGAAAATTTTTATGTGCACACAACATGTCAAACACAATCATCATGCCAAAAATTAGAATTAACAGAACTCAATTGACCTAGAAATGAAAATGCACAAGTATGACATCAAATTGTGTGACACACATTGTCACACCATACAATCATGGGTCTAAAACAGAGATGAAAAATGATAAAAATGCACAACCAAGCCTAAAAAATCATGCAACATGTTGGGAATCAGCATACCAAATTTCAAATCAATTGGTCAAATATTGAGCATTTTATAATAGAATGAATGAAGCATGTCACATTTGCATACATGTTCAAATAACAGTCCATAAATAAAAATCCAGAAATGATAAAATCAGAAAATCAACACCATAAAATAGTAGACATTCACATGATCATGTAGCAAAAAATATGAAGTGATTTGGATTAATTTTCAATTTGTTATGATTTTTGGAAGTTGGAAAAAAAATAATGAAATAAAATGGATCATGCATAAGAAATTATGGAGGGAAATGAGAAAAGGTTTGGTTAATTTGAAAATGTGCTAGAGGCTGGAATCGAACCGTGTGCAAGGAAAAATGCGCTGGAAAAGAAAGTAAAATGACAAAATGCATGAAGCCAGAATCGAAGAAGGTATGCACGCTACTAATCAAAACACGGTCGTTTTATTAACTGAGCTGGCATCCCAATCAACAAATCAAGGTACACAAGGCTCGGTCAAAGGAACTACAGCCTATGAATTCACCACGAAGCGCTTGCATGGATGCACACGCGGATAAAGCCCTAGCCAACTCAACCTATTACAGACGGTGGCGCATGCGGTGGTTTCCACCGTCTTCTTCATGAAGACGGTGGCGCTACAGTGATGAAGACACAAAAATTTCCCAGAATACAGCAAATCATACATCATTGGAAAGGTTATCTCATGAGGAACACGGATCAAGCATCAACTAAGTCTAATTCTTAAGGAATCAAGAGAATCGAACCAAAACATTATTGCACACAAACTTTCAACTCAGCATAACTCAATCAATTCTCAACCATTTTTCAAGAATTTTATATCAGCATGATCACCATTCAAAGCTCTACAAGTCTATGCACATAAAAAGGAGAATTAAGAGGTTCGAATTTCACACCTCTTGAAGAGCAGAACGATGAAACTATAGATTCAAGGCCTTACAAGTGTCCAGATCCAATCCTGAGATGATGACTTGAAGTTTGATGTATGAATTGAAGCTTGGCACGACCTAGATCTAGCTCAGATTGCAAATTCCATCTTCATGTTCTTGAGCTTGCACAGCTTAATTTCTGCTCGAATTCTTCAATCAAGAGCTTGATCTGCACTCAATGATGATCAGAGAACCAGAATATGCAATAAAATCAAAGTGTTATGTGGAAGAAATTGAAGTTTCAATGGAGAGCAAAAATGGAGGGAAAGCCAAAATTTGAGATCTAGAAGTTGTTCTTATGAAAATTCTGTTAGGATTTGCTTTATATATGGTCTCCTAATCACATCCAAATCAGAATTAGGCATGATTTAATTATGATTAGTGAAAATGAGGTGCATGACCAAAATTGGAAAATGTAAGGTGCCATGCAAATTTGGACGTGAACAGTGCTGCATGGGTGCTCAAAATCATTCAAAATCATCTCATGCACATGTTGGCAATGGTATTTTGTTCATATGATGCACCAATTTTGAATTTGCAAATTTCCCTCCAAAATGTTCATGAATGAGCAAATGATCATGTGATGAAATTTCATGCAATGTAATGATGTATTTGGAAATTATATGTCATGACAAGCATAATGCAAAAAGAGGCACTCAAATTGGAGTTTTAGATCAAAAGTTATGGCTTGTTGAAGTTCGATGTACACATTGCAATTATTGGACCATATCTCCTCAACCATTCATCAGATGCTCATGATCTTGGACTTTTTGGAAATGGGAGAGAAAGATCTTCAACTTTCATGTTGGACAAAAATTCATTTGAAGCTTTTTTGATGTTGGAAAGTCAAGTTGAAGTTGGTCCAAAAACTTTCCATTTTTGGAAACTTGAAATTATAGGTCACTTTCCATTTTGGGAAACTTTTGCACTGGCTTCAAATTCTTCAAAGTAGATGCTTGACATGATGAATAGGCCTTGTTTGAACATGAATGGGATGAGGAAATTCAATTCCCACACCTAAAGCCTTCAGTTGACTGGCATAGGTCCTTAGATGACCTGACAATGCCTGATGAATTTGAGCTTCAACCACTTGGGGATTTTGCTCCAAAATGAACCTCTAGCTCATATAAGCTCAAGATAATGACATGTGGTCCTCATACCAAGAAAATACCATCACCTCCTGTACAAAGGAAAACCTTGAATTGCCTGGCTTGATGACTGCTTAGACTGCAAAACAAATGTTAGATGACATATTTTTGGTGCTTTTGGTTAGTGATTAAACAAGAAAAGCAATGATATATAATGCAAGCAATGCCTGGTGATCCAAAACCACTCTCAAGGATATCCCACCCACAAGGAAGGAAGGCAAGGTGCTTAAAGATCCTTGAGGCTATGTAATGCTATGATATGATGCCATGAGGGATCTTAGGGACAAAATTGGGGTCTTACAGGTGGTATACATCATTATCACCATGAGAATAACTTATGAAACTTTGCATAACATTCTATATATCATTCTCATAGCGGGTCAATCCAGTATAAATATTACTCTTAATATTCATACCTATGTTTAAGACTTGAATAACTCCTTATCCATGATCCATGAGATGTGATCATCATTCTATATACATAATAGTCTTAATGCTTTAATGTTATCCCATTTCACAATAAAGCTCGACCACGGATACTTTAAGAATAGTGTCCTTATATTTAATGGGATCTCATGATTAAGTCACACTTGATACATTAAATGAACTAGCTATTCTAGGTACTTTATTAAACAAACATAATAAAGAAAAAGCCTTTTATTATTAATAAATAATTCGATACAAGTACCAAAAGTATTGTCCTCTATGGCTTACACCAACACTTTGTGCACTTCTCAATTAATTTTTTGTTAAAAGCAATCCACCAACTTTGAAATTTTTGCCACGAACTACGAGGTTTTAATCCCTCACTTTTATGTTGGTACGTAGGCACAAGGCCGAAGGACTTTTCAGACACAAAAATATAATTAATGAATTCGTTTCTCATCCTCACACTCTATTTTTATCAAACATCATTTATACTAAAAAACACATACACACATAAAAAAGGGCTCCATAGGAGTACCTAGGACACTTTGGGTGCTAACACCTTCCCTCTGTGTAACCAACCCCCTTACCTGTAAGCTTTGGCATTTTATTAGTTTTGATTTGAAAACTTCATATCTTTGGGTTTCGTTCATACTTTTCCCTTTTCCTTTGGAAACCATAAAAGCGCGGTGGCGACTCTGGTTTTATTGACGTTAAACTTATCCATAGTTTAATGGTCATGAATTTACTGCTACATAAATTAAGTGGCGACTCTGGTGGGGAATAATCCTCAGTGGGTTTAGCCTACTTTTTTATGTGTATATATTTGTATGTTCGATGTTTGTATATTTGCTTGTGTGATATAATTTGTCTGTTGTGCTTGGGGATCTCTGAGTGGTGAGATAAGTTCTAACCCGAACTTGAGTGCAATTAAGATAGAAGGATGGTATAGTCATGTTCAACTTATGTGGAGTAGTCCTTAACAAGTTGGCTTGATACCCATCTACTCCGTAGAGACCCTTTTGGAGTTACTGATGTCACACAAGTTATTTGTGGTTAGACATTACTTTCTCTTATTTGGGGTCCGAGAAGCTGAGGACCGTAGAACATTTAACCCAACTTAGCCTATTTAGGACGTAGTGCAAAGACTGTTCAGATGTAGACCTGATCACAGTTGTTATGCGATACTACACTTTAGACGAGTTTCTCTTGAGAATATTATGGGTTGATAAGTCAGTCATCCTAACCTGTAATATCTGATAGATGAGATTAAGACTCTGGAACTTTTTAGAACATGATCTATAGGTTTTTATCCTTAGTACACTCCTTTGGGATGGTTCTTAAATTGACTCCATGCTCGTGACTCACAGCAAAACCTTTGATTCTCGATTGATCTGATCAAGTTTTATCAATATCAATGGAACTTTGGTGTTGATAAGGTGAAAACCATAACCCACCAAAATGGATGATTGATCTTGATGGTGACATGATCCATCCCTTGAGCTTTGTTTGTGTTTTCCTTGTGTGTGATTCCTTGTTTGTGATTGTTGCATTCATGCATACATGCGCATCATAACATTCATCACAAAAACATCAATTTCAAGGAACTAAGGTCTTGTTTGCAAATATTTTCAGACCATGGATTGTGGACGAAGGAACACTAAGAAGTACAGTTTCAGATGTCCTGATTTGAAAGAGCTAAGGAAGTTATCATCTTTTGCATTAGATCCCTTGGACTTCAAGCAACTTCATGGGAAGCTCTTGTATGTGTTATCTACTGATGCGGATGAAGGACTTCTAATTGTTTTGGTTCAGTTTTATGACCCTCTCTACCGATGCTTCACTTTTCTCGATTATCAGCTTGTGCCTATGTTAGAGGAATATGCCCATCTCTCAGGAATACCCGTATCTGACAAAGTATCCTTTAGTGGATTGGAGGATATTCCCAGATCTCATATCATAGCTAAAGCTCTTCATATGAAGAAATCTGAGATTGATGCTTACTTGGTGAAGAAAGGAGGTATTCTTGGGTTGACTTCTGAGTTCCTCATTGGTAAAGCTACTTTCTTTGCTCAAGCCGGTAGTATGGACGTTTTTGAAGCCATCTTTGTATTGATCATCTACGGTCTAGCTTTGTTCCCTAACATTGACGGTTTTGTTGATGTTAACGTCATTAGAATCTTCTTAATTGGGAATCATATTCCTACTCTACTGGGTGAAATGTATTTCTCTTTACATTTAAGGAATTCTAAAGGTGGTGGGACTATTCTGTGTTGTGTTCCTCTTCTGTACAAGTGGTTTATTTTGCACTTGCCTCAGATGCCTGTTTTCGTGTAGAACAAACAATGTCTACAGTGGTCTCAAAGACTCATTTATTTCACTAATGATGATATTGTTTGGTATGATTTTGCATTGAATAGTGTGTATATTATTGATAGTTGTGGTGAATTCTCTAATGTGCCTCTCATTGGCACACAAGGAGGAATCAACTACAACCCTGTTTTGGATCGTCGACAACTTGGGTTCCCCTTGAGAGACAAACCTAATAACACTCAGTTAGAAGGTCTTTTCTATCAAGAGGATAAAGAGCCATAACATTTGAAGCAGAGGATGATACATGCTTGGCATAAGGTTCATAGGAAAGGAAGATCTGAGTTCGATCCGTGCAACTGTGTAGCTTGGGAAGCTTGCACTACTTGGATGAAGAAGAGAGCATTGGAGCTGAAGATGCCATACGCCTGTGAAAGACCTATGTCTTTTAATGTGGCTGAGCCATCAACTCTCTCTAACCAATATGTAGAGGATTTGGAAGACGCGCTCACCAAGATGAAGTAAGAGAGAGATATGTGGGAAGAGCGGTTCCATGCTTTGAGTCGAAAGCATGAGGAGTTACAACTTGAGTCGAAAGACAAAGATGCACTTATTGAGATTCTTGAAGACCGAGCAATGAAGAGACAGAGAGATCCAGAGGGTCTATCTTCCTCTAGTATGCCTCAACCTTCCCGTGCTTGGAAGAAGATTGTTGATCAGTTTGTCCTTGAAAAGGCTCAGATAAAGACATCCTTCGAGTCGGAGATTCGACACATCCGAAGGAAGTACGCGCCCACTGCCACATCGTATGTTACCGTTGCTAAGGAATCCTTAGGATGATAGTTTCCTTTTCTCTTGTATTTATATTTTGGTTTCTGAAATTGTACTCAGTGTAATCCTTCCAAATTTTATGAATAAAGAAGAGATTTTATGGTCAATCAAATTGTTACTATTATTATGTAAATATGTATATTTATAAACAAGATTTCATATGTTCCTTGAAATTAAAAACAAAACAAAAAAATTTCATTTCATGCATCATTTGCATAACAGGTTTTCTTCAGTCGAATGTCTTATCAGTTATTCTTTTGTGCTTCAGCCAAGCTGACTCACCGGTACAACACTCGCGCTAATCAACTGAGGATCATGGAATATTTAGAGAAAGAGAATAGAGAGCTGAAGGATTAGATTTCCAGGTTGAAAACACTAATGGAATATGTCATTGTTGCGCAGAACCAGACTTCGCCAACTTCTACAACTCCTCCCCAGAGACTGTCATTTATGATGTTTATAGCTTGACCGTTCCTCTTGCTTCCAGTCAATCCGGTCCTTCTATGCCTGCTGGATTCCCGTGGAGGATGCCATCCAACTTTATGCCTGAAGGGTATGCACCCACTTTTGTTTCTCTATCGACATCTAGCCCGGTCATGTCAGTGCCTCCTCTAGTTGTTCACACTCTTCCTCGTGTTAAGGATACTATCCACCACTCTGAGCCATCTGAGGGTCCAGACATGTATGAAAAGATGCACGAGATGAATGATCAATTTCTCGAGCTACATAAAGAGTTGAAGACTCTGAAAGGAAAGGACTTGTTTGGGAAGAGTGTTGTTGAGCTCTTCCTGGTACCCAACGTGAAAATCCCGATAAAGTTCAAGGTCCCTGACTTTGAAAAGTATAAGGAGAATACTTGTCCGCTAAGTCACCTTGTGATGTACGCCAAAAAGATGTCTACTCAAACTGATAATGATCAGTTGTTGATTCACTACTTCCAAGACAGACTAACTAGTGATGCTTTGAGATGGTATATGGGTTTAGACATTACAAATGTGTGTACTTTCAATGACTTAGGCGAGGCCTTTGTCAAACAGTACATGTACCACGTAGATATGGCGCCCGATAGAGGCCAGCTGAGGTCTATGTATCAGAAAGATAAGGAGACATTTAAGGAGTATGCTAAGAGATGGAGGGAGCTTGCTGCCTAGATTAGTCCACCATTAGAAGAGAAAGAAATCACAAAGATCTTCTTGAAGATGTTGAGTTCGTTTTACTACGAACATACGATTGCAAGTTCCCCAATGATTTTACCGAAATGGTAAATATTGGGATGAGGTTAGAAGAAGGAGTCCGTGAAGGACGTCTGTCTAAAGAAGAAGCATCATCTAGCAAGAAATATGGTGGGAGTTTCTCTAAAAGGAAGGAGGGAGAAACTAATTTAGTTTCAGTGGGAAGGCAGAGGAGGCCTCATGTCAGAAAGAGTTCTCAACCTCGTCAACATCAACATCAAGTTTCCTCAGTAATCCATGTATTTTCCAATAATTCCAACAATCAATCAGTGTTGATTCAATAACAACAGCGTCAACAACAACTACAACAAAGAACCAACTACAACAACAACAACAACAATAATCAACAATAAAGCTTTGAGAGGAAAAAGGTCTCCTTTGACTCTATTCCTATGTCATATGCAGAATTGTACCCGTCTTTGGTTCCCAAGAACCTCATTCAACCCAGAAATATGCAAAAGACTCCTGAGCCACTTCCATGGTGTTTCAAACCTGAACTTCATTGTGCTTTCCACCAGGGAGCCCCTGGCAAGGATATAAAAAACTACTACCCATTGAAGTACGAAGTACAAAATCTTGTGAAAAGTGGGATGGTGTCCTTTGAGGACAGAGCACCTAATGTGAAAGCTAATCCATTGCCTGCTCATGGTAATGCTACTTTCAACATGGTGGATGGTTGTCCAGGAAATTTTTGAGTATTCGATGTACGACGTATCCGTAGGTAGTTGGTGGAAATGCATAGAACTTTGTGTTTGATCAGTGACTATGAGCACGACCATGATGGTTGTGCAATCTGTAGCGTGAACCCCCGTGGGTGTATGATTGTCAATAGAGATATCCAGAAGTTGATGGATGAGAATGTAATCTAGATTCAATAGTCGAGGGATATAGATTATGTGAATGGGATTGTGCTTGTATTCAAGACCCCTGAGCGGGTAGTTATCCAGTTTGATAGCAAAAACAACAATAATGTTAATAGATTGGTATCGTCGTTGGTTATACGGTTAGCGGGCCCTATTCCGTATGCATCCGATAAAGTTGTGCCTTATCAGTACAACGCCACAATGATTGAGAATGGTCAAGAGATTCCTTTACCAGTTGCATACTTCCATGTGAATATTGCTGATATCGCAAAGGTGACCTGTAATGGTCATGTGTTTGGTATGGTTTTCCCGAGAGAGGTAGAAGATGTTGTAGCCAGTAAGAAGGCGGAGATTCCGATGGTGAATCCGGTTAGTACTTCAGTGTGTTAGTCTGGTGAATCCTGCAAACTGAAGGCTAATGATGATGATGACGTATTAAAGTTGATCAAAAGAAGTGAGTTTAATATGGTGGAGCAGTTACTCCAAACCCCGTCAAAGATTTTGGTATTATCTTTGTTAATGAATTCTGAGGCACATAGGGAGGCATTGCAGAATGTGCTCGAGCAGGCTTATGTTGAGCACGATGTTACTGTGGATCAGTTTGACCACATTGTTGCCAATATTACTTCTTGCAATAACTTGAGCTTTTGTGATGAAGAACTTCTTGAGGAAGGTAGAAATCACAATTTGGCGCTACATATTTCAATGAACTTCAAGGAGGACGTTATGTCCAATGTGTTGGTTGACACTGGGTCATCTTTGAATGTGCTGCCGAAATCTACTTTGTCAAGGCTTTCTTATCGAGGCGACCCAATGAGGTACAATGGCATAATTGTTATGGCGTTCAACGGTTCGCGTAAAACCGTCATTTGTGAAGTGGACCTTCCAATTAAGATAAGTCCGAGTGATTTCCATATTACTTTCTAGGTAATGGATATCCACCCGGCCTACAGTTGTCTATTGGGAAGGCCATGGATTCATGAAGTTGGAGCAGTAACGTCTACTATACACCAAAAGTTAAAATTTGTGAAGAACAACAAGCTTGTCGTTGTTGGTGGAGATAAGGCACTTTTGGTGAGCCATTTGTCATATTTTTCATATATTGAAGTTGAGGAGGAGGTTGGAATGCCGTTCCAAGCCTTGTCTATTGTTGAGGAGAAGAAAACTGGGGCACCCATGTCTTATTTAAAGGATGCACAAAAGGCTATTGAGGCTGGCAACATTGATCAGTGGGACCGTATGATAGAAATTGCTGAGAACAAGAATATGGTTGGATTGGGATTTCAACCAGGGTCGTTCAACGTCAGAACTGAAGGTGTGCAACCGAGTTTTCATAGTAGAGGGTTAATTCATGGGAATATTCAACACTCGGTTACCGTGATTGAAGACAGGGATGATGAAGACGAAGCTTGCACCAACTTTGTGACGCATGGCCAGACTTGCAACAATTGGCTTGGTATTGATGTCCCTACTGTTATTCATCGCTCTAAGTAATTTGTTTTTTATTTTAAAGAAAAAATCCTCTCCTATGCCTAAGGGAGAAGTGAACATTGTTGGGCATTTCTATTATCATCAATAAAATACAATTTTATTCATCCACATCTATGATGTTTTGTTTTTACTCTTTGCTTTTCTTAAAATGGTAATCACAAAAAACATAAATAAATAACAATCTTCCATCTTCATAATATTCGGTCACAATTCAATTCTCTAAAATCAAAATATCAAATTATTATGCAGGTTGGTTCTCAAGCCCATTGAATACAATGATCCTACTTCCTCTCCAAACTTTGATTTCCCTGTGTTTGTAGCTAAGGAAGAGACTGATGATGAAGAAGTATCTAATTAATTATCTCGTTTACTTGAGCATGAGGAAAAAGTCATTCAGCCATTTGAAGAGCAGATTGAATTAGTCAACTTGGGTTCCGATGATGATGTGAAGGAAGTCAAGATTGGGTCTCAACTGTGTCTAGAAGCTAAGAAGGGGTTGATTGATCTTCTTCGTGAGTATTCATATGTGTTTACTTGGTCATATCAAGACATGCCTGGGTTGGATTCTGAGATTGTGGAGCATAGATTACCGTTGAAGCCAGAATGCTCGCCGGTCAAGTAGAAGTTGAGAAGAACTCATCCTGATATGGCAGTTAAGATCAAAGAGGAAGAGCAGAAGAAGATTAATGCTAGTTTTCTTGTTACCTCCGAGTATCCGCAGTGGGTGGCCAATATTGTGCCTATTCCTAAGAAAGATGGAAAAGTACGCATGTGTGTTGATTATAGAGATTTGAACAAATCTAGTCCAAAAGATGATTTTCATCTTCCACACATTGACATGTTGGTAGACAATACAGCTAAATTCAAAGTCTTTTCGTTTATGGATGGATTTTCCAATTATAATCAGATCAAGATGGCATCTGGAGATATGGAAAAGACCACATTCATTACCCCCTAGGGAACATTCTGTTATAGAGTGATGCCTTTCGGTTTAAAGAATGCTGGTGCAACATACCAGAGAGCTATGACCACTTTTTTTCATGATATGATGCATAAAGAGATTGAAGTTTATGTTGATGATATGCTTTCTAAATCAAGTGATGAAGAATAACATGTTGAGCATTTGTTAAAGTTATTCCAGCGTTTGATGAAGTACAAACTGCGCTTGAATCCCAATAAGTGTACTTTTGGTGTTTGTTCTAGTAAGTTGTTAGGCTTTATTGTCAGTGAGAGGGGTATTGAAGTTGATCCTGCCAAGGTCAAAGTAATTCAAGAAATGCCTGCGCCCGAAACTGAGAAGCAAGTCAGAGGTTCTCTCGGCCGCTTTAACTATATCTCAATATTTATATCGCATATGATTGCCACTTGTCCGCCTATATTCAAGCTTCTTCAGAAAGATCAGTCTTGTGATTGGAACGAAGATTGCCATAAAGCGTTTGACAGTGTCAAAGAGTATTTGCTTGAGCCTCGGATTCCGTCTCCGCCTGTTGAGGGAAGACCTTTGATCATGTATTTGACTATGCTTGATGAAAGTATGGGTTGTGTTCTTGGTCAGCAAGATGAATCTGGAAAGAAAGAATATGCAATTTACTACCTCGGTAAGAAATTCACCGACTGTGATACTCGGCATTCTATACTGGAAAAGACTTGTTGCACATTTGCTTGGGCTGCTAAGCGTCTGCGCCAGTATATGTTGAATCATACCACTTGGTTGATATCTAAAATGGATCCAATCAAGTACATTTTTTAGAATCTAGCTTTAACTTAGAGGATTGCTCGTTGGCAGATGTTGTTATCCGAGTATGATATTGAGTACCAATTTAAAAAAGTGAGTAAAAGTAGTGTCTTGGCTGACCATTTGGCTCACCAACCAATTGAAGATTACCAGTCAGTGCAGTATGATTATCCTGAAAAAGAGATTTTGTACTTGAAGATGAAAGATTGTGATGAACCATTCCTTGAAGAAGGGCCAGAACCTGGTTCCCATTGGGGCATGGTATTTGATGGAGCTGTTAATTCATATGGTAATGGCATTGGGACAGTGATTATTACTCCTCAAGGAACTCATTTTCCGTTTACAGCTAGATTGACTTTCAAGTGTACAAACAATATGGCTGAGTATGAAGCTTTCATTATGGGGCTTGAAGAGACCATTAATCTCAGAATTAAATATCTTGACGTCTATGGAGATTCAGCTTTGGTTGTGAATCAAATCAAAGGTGAATGGGAGACGAATCAACCCGGTTTGATACCATATAAAGACAATGCGGGGAGGATTTTAACTTTCTTTACAAAGGTTGAGTTTCACCATATCCCTCGAGTTGAAAACCGGATGGCAAATGCTCTTGCAACGTTGGCTTCCATGATTATAGTGAAATTTTGGAATGAGGTTCCCAATTTGACTGTGATGCGGCTTGATAGGCTAGCTCATGTGTTTGTGGTTGATGAAGTTAAAGATGAAAAGTCGTGGTATTACGATATCAAGTGTTTCCTCCAAAGTCAGATCTATCCGTATGGGGCATATTTGAAAGATAAGAAGACTTTAAGAAGATTAGCCAACAACTTCTACCTGAATGGTGATGTACTTTACAAGAGAAACTTTGATATGGTTTTGCTCAGATGTGTGGATAGACATGAAGCAGACATGTTGATGACTGAAGTCCATGAAGGTTCCTTTGGTAATCATTCCAATGGATATGATATGAGAAAGAAGATGTTGAGAGTAGGTTACTATTGGCTGACAATGGAATCTGACTGTTGCAAGTTTATGAAGAAATGTCACAAGTGTCAAATTTATGCAGATAAGATTCATGTTCCTCTGACACTGTTGAATGTCATTTCCTCTCCATGGCCCTTCTCCATATAGGGAATTGATATGATTGGAATGATTGAGCCCAAATCTTCGAATGGACATCGTTTTATTCTAGTGGCTATTGACTACTTCACAAAGTGGGTTGAAGCGGCATCGTATGCAAATGTAACCAAATAAGTTGTTGTGAGGTTTATCAAGAATCAGATTATATGTCGTTATGGTATGTCGAGTAAGATCATTACTGACGATGGATCGAACTTGAACAATAACATGGTGGAAGCTCTTTGAAAAGACTTTAAGATTGCTTACCATAATTCTTCTTCCTACAGACCAAAGATGAATGGGGTTGTTGAAGCTGCAAATAAGAACACCAAGAAGATCATTCAGAAAATGGTGGTAACCTACAAAGATTGGCATGAGATGCTCCCATTTGCTTTGCATGGGTACCGTACATCCATCCATACTTCAACATGGGAAACCCCTTTCTCTCTTGTTTATGGCATGGAGGTTGTGCTCCCCGTGGAGGTTGAGATCCCGTCATTGCGTGTCTAGATGAAAGCCAAGCTGATTGAAGCTGAATGGTGCCAGATCAGATATGATCAGTTGAACTTAATTGAAGAGAAGAGGTTGACTACCATGTGTCATTGTCAGTTATATCAGCAAAGAATGAAGAAAGCTTTTGATAAGAAGGTCAGGCCTCGTGTGTTCAGAGAAGGGGACCTTGTGCTCAAGAATATTTTATCTTTCAAACTTGATGCTAGGGGAAAATGGACTTCTAATTATAAAGGCTCATATGTTTTTAAGAGAGCCTTTTCAGGCGGTACTTTTATTCTTACAACTATGGATGGTGAAGAGTTGACTCGCCATGTGAACACCGATGCAATCAAAAAATACTTCGCCTAAAAAGAAAAGAACAACTCGCTAAATTGAAAACCTGAAAGGGCGACTTAGGCAAAAATGAGCGTCTTAGTGGATTGAAAACCCAAAAGGGAAATCTAGGCAAAAGTTAGAGACAAAATAGAAAATTTGTCCTGATACATTGAGTACCCCACCTTGGGGCAATCTACGAAAAAGTTAGGGATTATGGCAAGTAAATACATTCGCTTGGTCCTAGTCACGGAGGAAATTTAAAGCAAGTCATTTGGTTCTGATTCATCATTCTCAACCAAAGCCAAGAGCACAACGGATATTGAAGTTGGTAGGAAGAGTAGTGATCATTGTATTCAATGTAGCCTTTTTCCATGTAAATCACCGTTTTCAACTTTTGTAAATATTTATGGAGTCTTGTCATTTATAGACTACCATCCAAATAAATAAAGTTGAGATTTTTATCCAATTTTTTTCTACTCTTATTTGTTTCCAGTTAAATAAAATTGAATTTTTATGATGATAAGGAATTAATAAATTAAAATTATTTTTTCTTAAGAATGTAAAAGCAATTACTTTAAGGATAATCGATTTCAGCAAGGAATATCAATAACAGTCCAAGAACGGGTAAGTCTTGACATGCGAAGCCTTGTTGGTCTTCCCCAAGCAGTTTGGTTTGACGATTTTTCCCAAACAGTTCATCATTTATCCCTAGTAGAGTGGAGCTGGTGATCAGTCCCTTTTGAAAACATTTTCCCCCAGCTAAGTAGTAGATTCTCACCCTCAGCAAATAGCTCAGAACTCGTACATAGTTCTATTTCCTGTATTTCCTGGCGAATTTCATCTTCAGATATCAAATATCTCTTGTTCCCGGCAGTATTTGGTTTTGAGCAACGTTTGATCCCATGTGAGGTTGTCTTTCATTTGATATGGTGTTGACCTAAAAATCCCGCAGAGTTGAATCCTTAATAAATCTTTTCTCTCTCTCTCTCTCTCTCTCTCTCTCTCTCTCTCTCTCTCTCTCTCTCCCTAACCAGGATTGAGTTATTCAGAGCTAGATGATTTATTTTGTCATCCTTAGCATTTTGCTCCAGTTGGTGTTTCCATCTTGTTGAGATTAGTCGAGTGTTGCAGTAACGATTCCGATCTGTGATATTTGTATCTTTTGGGATCATTTCGTCAGCATAATTATAATCATATACATACATATTCATGCATAAAGCACATTATCAGATATTTTCATTATGCATTTTATTGCATTTGATTTCTTATTTCTGATCCCTTGCTGTATTCTGGGAAATTTTTGTGTGTTCATCACTATAGCGCCACCGTCTTCATGAAGAAGACGGTGGAAACCACCGCATGTGCCACCGTCTGTAACAGGTTGAGTTGGCTAGGGCTTTATCCGCATGTGCATCCATGCAAGCGCTTCGTGGCGAATTCATAGGTTGTACTTCCTTTGACCGAGCCTTGTGTACCTTGACTTGTTGATTGGGATGCCAGCTCAGTTAATAAAACGATTGTGTTTTGATTAGTAGCGCACATACCTCCTTCGATTCTGGCTTCATGCATTTTGTCATTTTACTTTCTTCTCCAACTTTTCTGTAGCGGTGTATTCATCACCATTGGAAATATTAACTAGATCCAAGGTAAATCGTACAAAGATAGAGTCGCCACCCCACTTCTATTTATCCAAAGGAATGACTAGAAAGCGAACAAAAGCCTAAGAAGTTTTGCAAAGAAAACTAATAAAAGGTCAGAGATCTGGGTAAGGGGGTTGGTTATGTCACGGGAAGGTGTTAGGCACCCACAACATCCTAGGTACTCCTAGGGAGCCCTTTTCACAACTTGTTGTATCAGGTTATTTGTTTATGAAATATCTATTGTGCAAACATTGATTGAAGAGATGAGAAAAGAATGTACAAGTTAGTTATTTTTGTGTTTGAATGGATGAACCCATTGCCTACGTACCTTTTCATGAAAGATAAGGATCAAAACACCGTAGTTCGGCTAAAAGATTTCCAAAAAGATGAGTGGGTTGATTTTAAACAAAAGCCCTAAGGTCTTTCATTATCAAAGGGAGAACACTCGACCTGAGTCAACAATCCACCATGTGAGAATAGCTTCGACATACTAGAGGGGTTAACCCTGTTATCAGTATGTAAGACTTACAATTCGATCACTAAGGATGAGGTGAGATTTACATCAACCGCTAAGATAATTCAGATCTATAGCTAATGCATGAAAACTTGATTAAGAAGTGGACAAGGGCCACAAAAGAAATTGAATGAGTTGAATTCACCAGTTAGAATTGTTCACAAAATAAGGTCAAAGTATGAGTTAAAGTTCAATTACAATGAGTATTTATGAAAGTGAAGTTTGAAAATCAAAGGCTTAAGGCCTAGGTTTCTAGTTTTGAAAACGAGTGAAAATGTTTGCACAAAAGATATTTCATAAACAAATAACCTGATACAACAAGTTGTGAAAAGGGCTCCCTAGGAGTACCTAGGATGTTGTGGGTGCCTAACACCTTCCCATGACATAACCAACCCCCTTACCCAGATCTCTGACCTTTTATTAGTTTTCTTTGCAAAACTTCTTAGGCTTTTGTTCACTTTCTAGCCATTCCTTTGGATAAATAGAAGTGCGGTGGCGACTTTATCTTTGTATGATTTACCTTGGATCTAGTTAATATTTCCAATGGTGACGAATACACCGCTACAGAAAAGTGGCGACTCTGCTGGGGAAAGAGCTGACAAGAAGTTTCTAGAGGGATCGTCAGTCACAACCGGAGGAAAGAGTTCAATGCACAGGCAGAAACGCCGCAACAACAACTCACGCTAGGGATCAGAGATGCCAAGAAGCAACCAGATCTCTGATGGGGATAGATAGCATAGATGAAGTTCATCATACCAACAACTCCACTGGGGATCTATCCGAGGAAATGACGAAGTACTGGGATGTCAACCCACCAACTGCCGAATCTTCCAAAGAAAAGCAACCATGCTGGGGAGAGAATAAAGCTGAAGAGGAAAGTTGAAGTCTTCAACAAGTATTCTGCTTGGGACTGACCCACAAAAGTGTTCAAACAGCACTCTACTGGGGATGAAAACCACAATAGGGCTAAAACAGCACTCCACTGGGGATGAAAACCACCATAGGGCTAGTAGAGGCTAGGAGGAAGAATGTTGTACTGCCGGGGAAATGAAGTTGAACAACTTCAACCAACACTGTACTGAGCAACCTCGCTGAGGATAAACCATAAAAAGGTTCTACAGGAAAAAGACACAGTTATCTCGAGATATGAACAAATGTCTTACCTTGTTGGAAATCATACCACCCTTGGGAGAGCACTGAGAATCTCTTGAGTATCCTTTGATCATTGTGAATGTTCACTTTGTTTAAAAGCTGTTTTGTGAAAAGTTTGTTTATTTTGAAAACAATGATATTTTTATCAATTAAAACATGCAAAACATTTGTTGAGTAGAAACAAATAAGAGTGCAAATAATTGGATAAAAGCTCAAATTTATTTGATGGAATGGTAGTCTGCAAATGGCAAGACTCCATAGATCTGTACAAGTTTGAAATTGGTGATATATATTGGAAGAGGGCTACATTGAACATAATGACCATTTCTCTACCAATTTGAATCCGATGTATTCAAAGCTTCGGTTGACAACGAATCGAGAATTTCTGGCGGATGACAGATGTAGAACACAGTCTTGTCAAGATGCAGTTACTTGCCAAATCCCTAATTTTTGCCTAGATTGCCCCAGGGTGAGGTACTCAATCTAGCGGGATGCAAATATACTTTTTTTTCATGTCTCTAACTTTTGCCTGGATCGCCCTTTCGGGTTTTTAATCCACCGAGACGCTCATTCTTGCCTTAGCCGCCCTTTCAGGTATCAACTTAGCGAGCTATTCTATTTTTCTCTCTAGGCGAAGTATTTCTTGACTGCATCTGAATTCACAGGACGAGTGAAATCCTCCACATCCATAGTTGTAAGCATCACAGCTCCGCCTGAAAAGGCTCTCTTGACAATATATGGACCTTCATAGTTTGGAGTCCACTTGCCCCTGGAATCGAGCGCGAAAGACAAGACTTTCTTGAGCACAAGGTCACCTTCTCGGAACACACGAGGCTTGACCTTCTTATCGAATGCTTTCTTCATTCTCTGCTGATATAACTGACCATGACACATGGCAGTCAATCGCTTCTCTTCGATCAGATTCAGCTGGTCATAACGACTCTGAACCCATTCAGCATCAGTCAACTTTGGGGTTTGAGGGTGTCATTTTTTCTTTTATTTGTTTTTGATTTGATTTTTGATTTTGATTTTTTTGATTTTTTGATTTTGATTTTGTTTTTCACCTTTTTTTTTTACTGTAATGCCCCAGTTTGACTGTTCTGCTGATTCTCAAGATACAGCTGAATGATCTTCTTTTTATGCTCAAGAAGACGGATAATCTCGTCAGGAATCCCTTCAACATCATCTTCCTCTGCTTCGAATACAGGGAACCCAAAATTGGGAGATGACGTTGGATCATTATGTTCAATGGGTTTAAGAATCAACCTGCATAATGATTTTGAATATAAAAGCTTTTTAGAAATCACAAAAGGCAATCATTATGCAGATGAAAAGATTGCTTTTATTATTGTTTTTTAGGGTTTTTTTTGTGATCACCAATTTCATGCAAAAAGCAAAAAGTGAAAACAAATGGAAAAACAAACATTTAACATGAATTTATTGAATGAAAACATCATTGTATAAATGTTGCCAACAATGTCATCACTTCTCCTTTTGGCATGGGAGAAGGGTTTTTAAACAAAGTGATTATTTACTCTGATCTATGAATGACTGTAGGAACATCTACAACGACCCAATTGTGGCAGACCCCTCCAGAGATGACAAAATTGTCATTATCCTCTGCATCTTCTTCCAGAACAGCAACAGCTTCTTCGCTCTGACCTCCACTTTAGAACAGTCCTTTGTCGTTGAAGACCCCAGAAGAATAGCCAATGCCAGCCCGGGACTTGTTGTCTTCAAGCTCGATCATTTTTCCTAGACCAGCAACTGCACCACATTCAATGGCCAGTTTCGCATCTCGATAGGAAGCAAATGAAGGAGTTCTCTTCTCAACAGGCTCGGCTATAGATAAAGCTTGGAAAGGCATTCCAACTTCATCCTCAACATCTATGTATGAGAAAGAAGACAAGTGGCTAACCAGGAGCGCCTTTTCTCCCCCTACCACCACCAGTTTCTTGTTCTTAACGAATTTCAGCTTCTGGTGTAGGGTGGATGTCACGGCGCCAGCCTCGTGAATCCATGGTCTACCAAGGAGACAACTATAAGATGGGTGAATATCCATAACCTGAAAGGTGACTTAGAAATCACTTGGTCCAATCTTGATTGGGAGGTCAACTTCCCCAATCACAGTCTTACGCGACCCATCAAAAGCTTTTACAACAACTCCACTCAGCCTCATGGGAGGCTATTGAAATGACAATCTGGAGAGAGTGGATTTCGGCAATACGTTTAGGGATGACCCAGTATCCACCAGCACGTTGGATATGGCGTTGTCGTTGCAATTCATCAAAATATGTAATGCCAGGTTGTGGTCTCTTCCCTCCTCGGGGAGATCAGAGTCACAAAAACTCAAAGTGTTGCAAGCAGTAATGTTTGCAACAATGCTGTCAAATTGTTCTATTGTGACATCGTGATCGACATAAGCTACATCCAAGACTTTCTGCAGAGCCTCTCTGTGCGGTTCTGAATTCAGAAGCAACGATAACACGGAGATCTTGGATGGTGTTTGTAGAAGTTGATCTACAACACTGTACTCACTCTTCTTGATGAGCCTCAGCATCTCATCACAGTCTTCTTTCGAATTGCCACTAGGGCCAACAGAAGCAAGAGTCTTTTGTATAGAAGAGGGTTTAACAACAAGTGTCGGGTTCGGAGAATTCACAACATTCCCAACCGGACGCTCAACAGAGTCAGCAACTTCCTGAGGCTTCTGGGGTGCAGAAAACACGCGACCACTACGGGTCAAACCGCTCACGTCAGCTATATTCACAACAAATGGAAAAGGAAAAGGCACTTCTTTCCCATCTTCAACAGCAACAGCATTATAGCGGAATGGAATAGCCTTGTCAGAAGAATAAGGCACAGGGCCGACAGGCTTGATAATCAGGGCAGGGGAAACCTTCTGCTTGCTACCATCGTAACGAATGACAACAGGCTCAGGGATCCTGAATACAGGAGAAATCACATTAACCTCTGGTTCGTCTTCATCAACATTTCTGTTTTGAAGAATCTCGATGGTCCCATCATCCAGCAACTCTTGCAGATCTTTCTGCACTAGGCGACAACCCAATCTGTTAACAGAACAAATTCGGCACTTATCATGATCATGCTCCAAATGACTGTACTGACACAGCAGACGGTGCAACTCAACAAGTGACTGTCGAATATGGCTAACATATTTGACCTTGTATTTGCCAGGGCAACCCTGGACCATGTTAACTGACTTTCCATGCTCGGGCAGTGGGTTCTTCTTAACATTAGGACATGCATCCTCAAAGCTCAAAATGCCGCATCTCATAAGGTCTTGAACCTTAGTCTTCAGCTGAAAGCAATTCTCTACATCGTGACCGGGAGCACCCGAATGATAGACACAGTGCAAATCAGGCTTATACCACCACTGAGGGTTAACCCGTATAGCTGACGGGTCTCTCGGAGTAATCAATTTCCGCTCTATCAAAGAGGGATACAACTCTGCGTATGATACAGGAATCGGATCGAAGGTGATCTTCTTCCTTTCATAACTCGTACTAGCTTGATTACTGTTGCGAGGCTGGTAAGCCTGCTGTTGAGGACGATGTTGTTGCTGATACTGCTGTTGTGGTTGTTGATTGTTGTGTTGCTGATGATGATATTGCTGATTGTTATCTCTGAAGGCAGGTGCTATGTGAGCCACCTAGTGCTGGTTGCTGGCTAAACGCACAGGCTTCCTTCGCACGGAGGGTCTTCTGGGTTTAACATGGGATTACACGGCATGTGCCTCTCCATCCTTCTTCTTCGCAAACGCCCCATATCGCTTGCTAGAAGAGCCTTCATCCTTGGTCACACGTCCTTCACGGACTCCTTCCTCTAGTCACATCCCCATGTTCACCATCTCGGTGAAATTAGAAGGAGCACTAGCAATCATCCGCTTGTAATAAAATGAACTCAAGGTCTTCAGAAAGATCTTGGTCATTTCCTTCTCTTCCAGCGGAGGCACAATCTGAGCTGCCAGCTCTCGCCATCTTTGGGCGTACTCTTTAAATGTCTCTTTGTCCTTCTGGGACATGGCTCTAAGCTGATCCCGATTGGGAGCCATATCCATATTGTATTTGTATTGCTTGACGAAGGCTTCGCCAAGATCATTGAAGGAACAGATGTTTGCACTGTCCAAACTCATATACCATCGCAGTGCAGCACCGGACAGACTGTCCTAGAAATAATGAATAAGCAGCTGATCATTATCCGTTTGAGTAGACATTTTCCTAGCATACATAACCAGGTGGCTGAGAGGGTAGGTGTTCCCCTTATACTTCTCAAAGTCTGGGACCTTGAACTTGACAGGTATTTTCACACCGGGAACTAAGCAGAGCTCGGCAGCTGATTTGCCAAAGAGGTCCTTTCCTCGAAGATTCTTCAATTCCTTGCGGAGTTCAAGAAATTGGTCATTCATCGCATCCATCTTCTCATGAAAATCTGGGCCCTTAGACGGCTCAGAATGATAAATGGTGTCGTCTACCCTAGGAGCGGTATGGACGACAGGTGGAGGAATAGCAAGGATCGGGCTAGATGCCGGCATGGAAGCAAACGTCGGCGTAGGAATATCAGGCATAAAGCCAGGAGGCATCCCCCACGGAAACCCGACTGGCATGGCTGTTGGCACGAAATGGGCACTGGCAGCTGGCACTTAGAGGAAACAATCTCAGAAACGACTATTCTCTGGGGAGGAGTTGCGGGTGTTGGAGACGGCTGGTTCTGAGCTGCCAGGAAAGACTCCATTAAAGCGCTCAGTCTGGCGACTTCCTCTTTGAGCTCGCGAGTCTCTTGCTCGAGATGATCCATCAATCTGGAAGAGTTGGCTCTGGTGTAGTACCGATGAGTCAGCTTGTCTTCAAAATAAATGAAGAGCACAGAGTTAGATCACAAGACCAGAGGCTGAGAACAACACCTGCTTATGCAAATGATGCATGCAATGCTCATGCACATGATTTGTTTTTTTTCCGAAGGAACTTTAGGGTATTATTTGCAAATTTTGAATATTAAGCATTTTATCGCATATGGAAAATATCTCATCAAATATATTTGAGAAAAGAAGTACAACATTGTCAATTATTACAAGAGAAAAGGAAAATAAACATCCTATGAATCCCTAGAAGCTCGGGATGCCGGAAGATAAGCTGCACGAAGCCTTTTAACCTCTCTCTCATATGTTGCTTCCATATCCCCTTCTCTTTGGCGAGTCTGTCATACCTCCTTTTCCAGAACTTGGAAGACTGAGGAAGTAGAGAAGTCCAGGCATCATCAGGATCATCAATGACCTGATGTTCGAGGAACTCGATCAGAGCGTCCTTCTCCTTAAGCTGTTGAAGCAACTCTTCTCTTTCACGGATCCAGGCTTGTGAAAGGTCTTCGTCTCTCAACTCCTCTACGCCTTGGTTAGGGAGGGTTGAAGGCCCAGCCATAACCAAAGGTGTAGGTCTTGGATAATCATAAGGCATGAGATACTCGGATGCTCTCTTCCTTACCCAAGCAGTATATGGCTCCAAAGCAATGCAGTTCTTCGGACCCAACTCGTTTCTACCCTTCTTGTGAATCTTGCGCCAAGCGCGAACCATCCTTTCTTTCAGGCCTTGGGGATCTTTACCCTCCTGAAAGAACACACCTTCTAACAGAATGTTATTAGGTTTATCCTTTAGGGGGAACCCAAGCTGACGACGTGCTAATATAGGGTTGTAGCTGATCCCACCACATGTACCAAGAAGAGGTACATTGGAAAATTCACCACAAGAGTCGATCATCTGGACGCCGTCATATGCGCGATCATACCAAGAGATATCATCATTAGTGAGAGACATAAGTCTCGTGGACCACCGTAGACATCCCTTGTTCTCCTTGAAAGCGACCGTCTAAGGTAAGTGAGCAATAAACCACTTATACAACAGAGGCAAACAGCACACAATAGCGCCACCGCCCTTTGCATTCCTCCGGTGCAAAGAGACATAGGTATCACCCAACAGAGTTGGAACGGGATTAAGAACAGAGAAGATCCTAATAGCGTTCACATCCACAAATTGGTCGATGTTGGGGAACAATACCAATCGATAGATGAGAAGCACAAATATGGCCTCAAAGGCATCGTCACTCATGGCCTTCCCATAAACGGTAGCTTGAGTGACGAGGAACTCAGAAGGGAGACCTTGAATTCCACCTTTGGTAGTCATATGAGCACGAATCAGAGACTTATTTATGTGCAACATGTCAGCTATCTCTTGAGAAGTAGGAATACTCTCTAAGCCACTGAACGGCACCTGATCCATAATTGGAATACCCACAAGATGAGCATACTCCTCAAGGGTAGGCAATAGCTGAAAGTCTGGAAAAGAGAAGCACTGATACAGAGGATCATAGAACTGCACCAAAGTACCCATCAACCCTTCGTCGACCTGAGTAGTCAGAAGAGGAAGAAGCTTCCCATAACGAGCTTTAAAACCCAAGGGATCTAATACATAGGATGTCAGATTCCTTAACTCTTTCAAATCGGACTGTCTGAAGCTGTACTTCTTGGTATGCCTTTTTAGTCTTTCCATATCTGAAAATTTTGCAAATAAACCCCTTAAGTTCCTTGAAAATTTTCTTTTTCTGATGATATGGATGCAGATGAATGCATGAATGCAACAACCACACTCAAGGATCAAGCAAAGCACACCAGACAAAGGTCATGGGATAGCTCGTATTATCCCTAATATCAATCATCCATTTTGGTGGATTAGGGTTTTCACCTTATCGACACCCAAGTTCCATTGATATTAATGATATACGAACAGCTCAACCATCCTTAATATCAATCATCCATTTTGGTGGATTATGGTTTACACCTTATCAACACCCAAGTTCCATTGATATTAAGGAGGTGTGAACGGATCAACCATGAATCACGGGTTTGTTGCGAGTCACGAGCATGGAGTCTCGGTTAAGAACCACCCAAAGGGAGTGTACTATGGTTTAAACCTGCCGAACATGTTCTACCAGAGGTTCCCATAGTCATCATCCCATCTTTCGAATATTATCGGAGGAACGAATACTCGTATTCCAAAAATATTCTCAAGAGAGACTCTTATGAGTGTAGTATCGCGTAACAATCGCATCAAATTTGACATTTGAACGACCTCCGCACTACATCCTAAAAATAGGCCAAGATGGGTTTGGTAAACTAAGGTCCTTGGCTTCTAAGGCACATATTGGAAAGATAATGCCTAACCACAAATAACTTGTGTGACATTATGATCCCAACATGACCTCCACCAAGTGAATGGACTCGCAAGTCAACTTGCTAAGGAATAACTCTACACAAGTCGACGAGACTACGCCATTCTCCTATCCTAAGGTGCACTCAAGTTCGGGTATAGAACTCATCTCACAGAGATCACCAAGCAAGCAAGCAATTGATATATCAAGCAATTCAAACATTACAATCAATACAGTAATCCCAAATTGCACCAAAAATATGTCATAAACAAATATAACACAATAAGTGTGAAAAGTAGGCAAAACCCACCAGGAAATTTTATCCCCAGCAGAGTCGCCACTTTTCTGTAGCGGTGTATTCGTCACCATTGGAAATATTAACTAGATCCAAGGTAAATCATACAAAGATAGAGTCGCCACCCTATTTAAGGTCATTCTAGCCGGAGAAATGAAGGTTAAAATCTTCGTCTCGACGCGGTAGAATGGGCTTAAATAACAACAAGTGAGACAAATTTTGGTCCCTGAGAGACCTTATGATGCAAACGTATGAATGCAAATCAAACAAACTCTGTGGGGAATATGGATCCACAAAGAAGAAAAGAAAATCAGGAGAAAAGACAAATCCACAAGAACAATGTACTTCCTAGTGGGACAGAGACTCTGACAGGACTCTTATGGGGATAGAAACAAGAAAAACATGCGTGAGCAGGACACGACTTGAAACTGAAGACTATACTGGGGAATAAAGGACTGACACTAGGAAAAAGAGTTCCAAAGGGAAACAAATCCGATGGAAAGACGCAAGCTAACTCAAAGATGCGTGTGCTGGGAACCACGCCAACACAGCAAGACTATCCACAAAGGATACTTCGGATGAAAATCCGGACTCAGACTGGGGAAAGAGCTGACAAGACAACACTACCGGGAAAATGCATGTATTGGGGAGTTAAGCCAACACAGCAAGAAGCGAATCACAACAACTATTCCGCTGGGGAAATCTGAAAAGACTATCCAGGGAAAGCAAAGGGATGAGATGTTACCGGTTAGTGAGTAACAAACTCGGGAAGAATGAATACCTAAGACCTGTGTACGGGTGAGAGATATCAATCGACCAAATCATCTGAGGAAGACCTGAAAAAGGTATATTTCGACTCAGGAAAATCTAACTCCAAAGGGGACCGAGGTCATAATAAGGAGCAGACAGGAAGGAACACCAAGGATACCGGGTTGTAGGCATATAACAAGTGACCGACCAAGGTGTGAATTGGTGTGTGTTCCAAAACACTCATCATCCTGAAGAAAGCTAGAAAAGCAGACTTGTTTATAGGATGGACATTCGATTCTGTAAAGAATGCGAATCTTACTCAATTGGGGAAACAAACAAAGGATTCAAGAAAAGAGTGCATGAGATATATTATCTATAGCCGTCAAAACGTAGATAATATACTCGCAAGGAAGATTATCCATAACCGGGTTATAGCTTGTTAAAGGATAAGTCAACCGAAACCGTGAATTGGTTTGTGTTCCAAAACACTCATCATCCAGAAGAAAGCTAGAAAAGCAGACTTGTTTATAGGATGGACATTCGATTCCACGAGGAATACGAATCTTACTCAACTGGGAAGAACGAGACTTCGACTGAAGAGCGCATGAGATATATTATCTATAGCCGTCTAAACATAGATAATACATTCGCATGGAAGATTATCCATAACCGGGTTGTAGGTTGTTAAAGGATAAATCAACCGAAAAGAGAAACAATCGTTACCAACAACAAAAGGGTAGACGAGAGATGACTCACAGGGGATAAATTGCCAGCAAGGCAATCACCAGAACAAATGGGGTAGAATATTCGATTCCGCAAAGGGACAACGAATCTTACTTGACTGGGGAAACACAAAAGGCTTCGACCGAAGAGTGCATGAGATATATTATCTATAGCCGTCAAAATGTAGATAATATACTCGCATGGAAGATTATCCATAACCGGGTTGTAGGTTGTTAAAGGATAAATCAACCGAAAAGAGAGGCATCAGGATACCGAGCTAGGTATGATAATGATGACCAATCAAAAGGGACAACAAACATTACCGGCAAACGGTGAATGAAAGAGGACCCGCTGAGGATAAAATTGCTTACTCGGAGCAAATACCCACAAGGAAGGGGAAGACCCGCGGGAGATAAAACTGCTTAATCAAAGCAAATATCCAAAAGGGAGAAGGAATATCAATACCGCAAACTGGGTAATGATAACCGCAAAGAGGGGATTACATCTACCGGGTAGTAGGTAGAAAACCACGGAAAAGTAACCGTCATCGGTTGGGATGAACAACAAGGTTAACTTTGCGAGGAGAGAAAATAGGGTTACAACTACCGAGATGATGGGTAGAAGACCAAAGATTCCGCTGAGGAACAGAGCGAGAAAGTAGGGTTTACAACCACCGGTTAGTAGGTAGAAGGCCACAAAAATCCGCCAACAACCAGAATGAACCACAAAGGTTACCTCTGCTAGGGGATAAAAGTAAGATTTGTAACTATCGGTTAGTAGGCAGTAAACCACACAGATAGGACTTACGACTACCGGTTAGTAGGTAGAAGGCCACAAGTTCCATTGAGGATAAGATGAATGAGTGCCGGTTAGTAAACAACTAATCATTTATACCATAGGGAAGCACAAGAAACAGTCACAAAAGGCCAATTTAGGATCAAGCTAAAAGGCAAACTGAATCAAGACTCGTCCTAATGAGGATAGAACTCAAAAGGAAAAACCCATCCCATTATGTGTGTTGGGAGGGACCGGAAACAACCATCATCCATGAGGATATATCTCAGTGGGGAAATGCAGAAGGAAAGGACAGACACTTTCTGCTTAAGGGGCTGACTCTATATTGAGAGATTAGACACCCGACATCTGCTTGGGGAGATCTATTGGAGAGATCTATATCACCAATTAGCAGGAGACAACAATCAAAAGATATATGGTAAAAGATGCAACATGAATATCTGAATGTTGAAAGTATGCATGAATATGCTTGATTTATGTTTGATGAATGCTGACAAAACAGACATATCTAACACAAACAGGTCCAGGAATCAAACGCCCGGTACTACATCTCGAAAGAGAAAGCCAGGATCACCGGATAACATCCAATCATCCGGGATCAAAGACAACAAAATCATCTACAAGGATGGATCATCAGTCTCAACTGGGAAAGAGAACTCGTTTCACAGGCAAGAACTGCCACGAAAGCAACTCCAAACAAATCCACTGAGGAAAAAAAATCCACTGAGGGAGAAAAGATCACACAAGTAGATCCTGCCACACAAGCAACTCTACTAGGGATCAGAGGTATCAGGAAATCACCAAATCTCTGCAGGGGAGGAAGGCCTCAAGAGGTTTCTGGAGGGATTGTCAGTCACAACCGGAGAAAAGAGTTCAATGCACAGGCAGAAACGCCACAACAGCAACTCACGCTAGGGATTAGAGATGCCAGGAAGCAACCAGATCTCTGATGGGGATAGATAGCGTAGATGAAGTTCATCATACCAACAACTCCGCAGGGGATCTATCCGAGGAAGTGACGAAGTACTGGGATGTCAACCCACCAACTACCGAATCTTCCAAAGAAAAGCACCCATGCTGGGGAGAGAATAATGTTGGAGAGGAAAGTTGAAGTCTTCAACAAATACTCTGCTCGGGACTGACCCACAAAAGCGTTCAAACAACACTCTACTGGGGATGAAAACCATAAGAGGGCTAAAACAACACTCCATTGGGGATGAAAACCACCATAGGGCTAGTAGAGGCTAGGAGGAAGAATGTTGTGCTGCCGGGGAAATGAAGCTGAACAACTTCAACCAACACTGCACTGAGCAACCTCGCTGAGGAGAAACCATAAAAAGGTTCTACAGGAAAAAGATACAGTTATCTCGAGATATGAACAAATGTCTTACCCTGTTGGAAATCATACCACCCTTGGGAGAGCACTGAGAATCTCCTGAATATCCTTTGATCATTGTGAATGTTCACTTTGTTTAAAAACTATTTTGTGAAAGATTTGATTATTTTGAAAACAATGATATTTTTATCAATTAAAACATGCAAAACATTTGTTGAATAGAAACAAATAAGAGTGCAAATAATTGGCTAAAAGCTCAAATTTATTTGATGGAATGGTAGTCTGCAAATGGCAAGACTCCATAGATATGTACAAGTTTGAAATTGGTGATATATATTGGAAAGGGCTACATTGAACATAATGACCATTTCTCCACCAATTCCGAATTTGATGTATTCGAAGCTTCGGGTGACGACGAATCGAGAATTTCTGGCGGATGACAGATGTAGAACACAGTCTTGTCAAGATGCAGTTACTTGCCAAATCCCTAATTTTTGCCTAGATTTCCCCAGGATGAGGTACTCAATCTAGCGGGATGCAAATATACTTTTTTTTATGTCTCTAATTTTTGCCTGGATCGCCCTTTCGGGTCTTCAATCCACCGAGACGCTCATTTTTGCCTAAGCCGCCCTTTCGGGTTTTCAACTTAGTGAGCTATTCTGTTTTTATTTTTAGGCGAAGTATTTCTTGACTGCATCTGAATTCACAGGACGAGTGAAATCCTCCCCATCCATTGTTGTAAGCATCAAAGCACCGCCTGAAAAGGCTCGCTTGACAACATATGGACCTTCATAGTTTGGAGTCCACTTGCCCCTGGAATCGGGCGCGAAAGACAAGACTTTCTTGAGCACGAGGTCACCTTCTCGAAACACACGAGGCTTGACCTTCTTATTGAATGCTTTCTTCATTCTCTGGTGCTATAACTGATCATGGCACATGGCAGTCAATCTCTTGTCTTCGATCAAATTTAGTTGGTCGTAACGACTCTGAATCCATTCAGCATCAGTCAACTTGGCTTCCATCAAGACTCGCATTGATGGGATCTCCATCTCTACTGGGAGAACGGCCTCCATGCCGTAAACAAGAGAGAAAGGGGTTGCCCCTGTTGAAGTGCGGACAGATGTACGATATCCATGCGAAGCAAATGGCAGCATCTCGTGCCAATCTTTGTACGTGACTGTCCTCTTCTGGATAATCTTCTTGATATTCTTGTTAGCAGCTTCAACAGCCCCATTCATCTTGGGTCTGTAAGGAGAGGAGTTATGGTGTGCAATCTTGAACTCAGCGCACAGCTCTTCCATCATTTTATTGTTCAAGTTAGATCCATTATCGGTAATGATCTTATCAGGCACACCATAACGGCATATCAGCTAATTCTTGATAAACTTCACGACCACCTGCCTGGTCACATTAGCATACGATGCCGCTTCAACCCATTTGGTGAAGTAGTCAATTGCTACAAGAATAAACCTGTGTCCGTTGGACGCTTTAGGTTCAATCATGCCAATCATGTCAATTCCCCGCATAGAGAAAGGCCATGGTGATGAAATCACATTCAGAAGTGTCAGATGAATATGAATCTTGTCCGCGTAAATCTGACACTTGTGGCATTTCTTCACGTATTTGCAGCAGTTAGACTCCATTGTCAGCCAATAGTAGCCTGCTCTCAACATCTTTCTAGCCATGGCATGTCCATTGGAATGAGTACCAAATGAACCCTCATGGACCTCAGTCATTAACAGGTTTGCTTCGTGTCTATCCTAGCATCTGAGCAGAACCATGTCAAAATTTCTTTTGTACAGCACTTCACCACTAAGGTAGAAACTGCCTGACAACCTTCTCAGGGTTTTCCTGTCTTTCACAGATGCCCCAGGAGGGTAAACCTGGTTCTGGAGGAAACACTTGATGTCGTAATACCAAGGCTTGTCATCTTGTACTTCTTCAACTGCAAACACGTGAGCTGGTCTATCCAAGCGCATCACGGTGATATTGGGAACTTCATTCCAATACTTGACCACAATCATTGAAGCAAGCGTAGCAAGAGCATCTGCCATCCGATTATCTTCTCGAGGAATATGATGAAAGTCAACTTCTGTAAAGAACGTTGAAATCCTCCTCGCATAATCTTTGTACGGAATAAGACCAGGTTGAATCGTTTCCCATTCACCCTTGATCTGATTGACAACGAAAGCCGAATCACCATACACGTCAAGATGCTTGATCCTCAGATCGATGCATTCTTCTAATCCCATAATACAGGCTTCGTACTCCGCCATATTATTCGTGCATTTGAAAGTTATCCTTGCTGTAAACGGAGTATGTGTGCCCTGAGGAGTAATGATTACTGCCCCAATTCCATTTACGTACTGATTTACAGCGCCGTCGAATACCATACTCCATCGGGAACCAGGCTCTGGCCCTTCATCGAGTGTAGGCTCATCACAATCTTTCATCTTCAAATACAGAATCTCCTCGTCTGGGAAGTCGTACTGAACAGACTGATGATCTTCAATCGACTGATGTGCCAAGTGGTCAGCCAAGATACTACCTTTGATAGCTTTCTGAGCTCGATACTCGATATCATACTCAGATAACAACATCTGCCAACGGGCAATCCTCCCGGTTAAAGCAGGCTTCTCGAAGATATACTTGATTGGATCCATTCTGGATATCAACCAAGTTGTATGATTTATCATGTACTGGCGTAGACGCTTAGCAGCCCAAGCCAAAGCACAACACGTCTTCTCAAGCATAGAGTATCGAGACTCAGAATCGGTGAACTTTTTACTCAGGTAGTCGATAGCAGATTCTTTCTTTCCCAATTCGTCTTGCTGACCGAGTACACAACCCATCGAGTCTTCAAGAACAGTCAGATACATGATCAAGGCTCTTCCTTCTACAGGCGGAGACAAGATCGGAGGTTCAGACAAATACTCTTTGATACTGTCGAAAGCTTTCTGGCAATCCTCGGTCCAATCATGAGACTGATCTTTCCGGAGGAGCTTGAATATCGGCGCACATGTAACAGTCATGTGGGATATAAATCTGGAGATATAGTTCAAGCGGCCAAGAAAACCTCGGACTTGCTTTTCAGTTTTGGGCGCAGGAATCTCTTGTATTGTTTTGACCTTTGCAGGATCAGCCTCAATACCTCTTTCGCTGACAATAAAGCCCAATAACTTTCCAGAACGGACTCCAAATGTACATTTGTTGGGATTCAGACGAAGCTTGAACTTCCTCAAACGCTGAAAAAGCTTCAACAAATGCTCAACATGTTCAACTTCCGTTCGTGACTTAGCAATCATATCATCGACATAGACCTCTATCTCCTTGTGCATCATGTCATGGAACAAGGTAGTCATAGCTCGTTGATACGTGGCTCCGGCGTTCTTCAAATAAGGGCATCACTCGATAACAGAATGTTCCCCAAGGTGTGATGAATGTTGTCTTCTCCATATCCTCGGGTGCCGTCTTGATTTGATTATATCCGGAAAATCTGTCCATAAACAAAAAGACTTTGAATTTGGCTGTATTATCTACCAACATGTCAATGTGTGGTAGAGGAAAATCATCTTTCGGACTAGCCTTATTCAAATCACGGTAATCGACACACATACGGACTTTTCCGTCTTTCTTAGGCACAAGCACAATATTGGCCACCCATTGAGGATACGTAGAAGTCACCAGAAACCCCGCATCAATTTGCTTCTGAACTTCCTCTTTGATCTTCACTGCCATATCTGGATGAGTTCTTCTGAGCTTCTGCTTCACTGGCACGCACTCAGGCTTCAGAGAAGGGAAATGTTGCACAATATCTGTATCTAGACCCGGCATGACTTCGTACGACCAAGCAAAGATATTAGAATATTCTCGTAGCAAACTGATCAACCCCTTCTTGACAGACTCTTCAAGGAGTGCCCCAACCTTTACCATTCGAACACAATCTTCAGACCCCAAGTTGACTGTTTCCAGATTCTCAAGATGCGGCTGAATGATCTTCTCTTCGTGCTCAAGAAGACGGGTAATCTCGTCAGGAATCCCTTCAACATCATCTTCCTCTGCCTCGAATACAGGGAATTCAAAATTGGGAGATAACGTTGGATCATTATGTTCAATGGGTTTAAGAATCAACCTGCATAATGATTTTGAATATAAAAGCTTTTTAGAAATCACACAAGGCAATCATTATGCAGATGAAAAGATTGCTTTTATTATTGTTTTTTAGGGTTTTTTTGTGATCACCAATTTCATGCAAAAAGTGAAAAGTGAAAACAAATGGAAAAACAAACATTTAACATGAATTTATTGAATGAAAACATCATTGTATAAATGTTGCCAACAATGTCATCACTTCTCCTTTTGGCATGGGAGAAGGGTTTTTAAACAAAGTGATTATTTACTCTGATCTATGAATGACTGTAGGAACATCTACAGAGACCCAATTGTGGCAGACCCCTCCAAGGATGACAAAATTGTCAGTATCCTGTGCATCTTCTTCCAGAACAGCAACAGCTTCCTCGCTCTGACTGGCGTGGATGAAACCTCCACTTTTGAATAGTCCTTTGTCGTTGAAGACCCCAGAAGAATAGCCAATGCCAGACCGGGACTTGTCGTCTTTAAGCTCGATCATTTTTCCTAGACCAGCAACTGCACCACATTCGATGGCCAGTTTCGCATCTCGATAGGAAGCAAATGAAGGAGTTCTCTTCTCAACAGGCTCCGCTATAGATAACGCTTGGAAAGGCGTTCCAACTTCATCCTCAACATCTATGTATGAGAAGGAAGACAAGTGGCTAACCAGGAGAGCCTTTTCTCCCCCTACCACGACCAGTTTCTTGTTCTTCACGAATTTCAGCTTCTGGTGTAGGGTGGATGTCACGGCGCCAGCCTCGTGAATCCATGGTCTGCCAAGGAGACAGCTATAAGATAGGTGGATATCCATAACCTGAAAGGTGACTTGGAAATCACTTGGTCCAATCTTGATTTGGAGGTCAACTTCCCCAATAACAGTCTTACGCGACCCATCAAAAGCTTTCACAACAACTCCACTCTGCCTCATGGGAGGCCCTTGAAATGACAATCTGGAGAGAGTGGATTTCGGAAATACGTTTAGGGATGACCCAGTATCCACCAGCACGTTGGACATGGCGTCGTCTTTGCAATTCATCGAAATGTGTAATGCCAGGTTGTGGTCTCTTCCCTCCTCGGGGAGATCAGAGTCACAAAAACTCAAAGTGTTGCAAGCAGTAATGTTTGCAACAATGCTGTCAAATTGTTCTATTGTGACATCGTGATCGACATAAGCTACATCCAAGACTTTCTGCAGAGCCTCTCTGTGCGGTTCTGAATTCAGAAGCAACGATAACACGGAGATCTTGGATGGTGTTTGTACAAGTTGATCTACAACACCGTACTCACTCTTCTTGATGAGCCTCAGCATCTCATCACAGTCTTCTTTCGAATTGCCACTAGGGCCAACAGAAGCAGGAGTCTTTTGTACAGAGGAGGGTTTAACAACAAGTGTCGGGTTCGGAGAATTCACAGCATTCCCAACCGGATGCTCAACAGAGTCAGCAACAGCCTGAGGCTTCTGGGGTGCAGAAAACACGCGACCACTACGGGTCAAACCGCTCACGTCAGCTATATTCACAACAGATGGAGAAGGCAAAGGAACTTCTTTCCCATCTTCAATAGCAACAGCATTATAGCAGAATGGAATAGCCTTGTCAGAAGAATAAGGCACAGGGCCGGCAGGCTTGATAATCAGGGCAGGGGAAACCTTCTGCTTGCTACCATCGTAACGAATGACAACAGGCTCAGGGATCCTGAATACAGGAGAAATCACATTAACCTCTGGTTCGTCTTCATCAACATTTCTG
Source organism: Lathyrus oleraceus (assembly GCF_024323335.1). Lineage (NCBI taxonomy): Eukaryota > Viridiplantae > Streptophyta > Magnoliopsida > Fabales > Fabaceae > Lathyrus > Lathyrus oleraceus. The sequence continues at coordinate 373,456,074 of NC_066583.1, read as the reverse complement.
TTTTGAAGAATCTCGATGGTCCCATCATCCAGCAACTCTTGCAGATCTTTCCGCACTAGGCGACAACCCAATCTGTTAACAGAACAAATTCGGCACTTATCATGATCATGCTTCAAATGGCTGTACTGACACAGCAGACGGTGCAACTCAACAAGTGACTGTCGAATATGGCTAACATATTTGACCTTGTATTTGCCAGGGCAACCCTGGACCATGTTAACTGACTTTCCATGCTCGGGCAGTGGGTTCTTCTTAACATTAGAACCTGCGTCCTCAAAACTGAGAATCTCGTATCTCATAAGGTCTTGAACCTTAGTCTTCAGCTGAAAGCAATTCTCTACATCGTGACGGGGAGCACCTGAATGATAGACACAGTGCAAATCAGGCTTATACCACCACTGAGGGTTGACCGGTATAGCTGGCAGGTCTCTCGGAGTAATCAATTTCCGCTCTATCAAAGAGGGATACAACTCTGCGTATGATACAGGAATCAGATCGAAGGTGATCTTCTTCATTTCATAACTTTTACCAGCTGGATTACTGTTGCGAGGCTGGTAGGCCTGTTGTTGAGGACGATGATGTTGTTGATACTGCTGAGATGGTTGTTGATTGTTGTGTTGCTGATGATGATATTGCTGATTGTTGTCTCTTAAGACAGGTGCTATGTGAGCTACCTGGTGCTGGTTGCTGGCTGAACGCACCGGATTCCTCCACACGGAGGGTCTTCTGGGTTTGACATGGGATTGCACGACATGTGCCTCTCCATCTTTCTTCTTCGCAAACGCCCCATATCGCTTGCTAGAAGAGCCTTAATCCTCGGTCAGACGTCCTTCACGAACTCCTTCCTCTAGTCGCATCCCCATGTTCACCATCTCGGTGAAATCAGAAGGAGCACTAGCAATCATCCGCTCGTAATAAAATGAACTCAAGGTCTTCAGGAAGATCTTGGTCATTTCCTTCTCTTCCAGCGGAGGCACAATCTGAGCTGCCAGCTCTCGCCACCTCTGGGCGTATTCTTTAAATGTCTCTTTGTCCTTCTGTGACATGGCTCTGAGCTGATCCCGGTCGGGAGCCATATCCACGTTGTATTTGTATTGTTTGACGAAGGCTTCGCCAAGATCATTGAAGGAACGGATGTTTGCACTGTCCAAACTCATATACCATCGCAATGCAGCACCGGACAGACTGTCCTGGAAATAATGAATAAGCAGCTGATCATTATCCATTTGAGTAGACATTTTCCTGGCATACATAACCAGGTGGCTGAGAGGGCAGGTGTTCCCCTTATACTTCTCAAAGTCTGGGACCTTGAACTTGACAGGAATTCTCACACCGGGAACTAAGCAGAGCTCGACAGCAGATTTGCCGAACAAATCCTTTCCTCGAAGATTCTTCAATTCCTTGCGGAGCTCAAGAAATTGTTCATTCATCACATCCATCTTCTCATGAAAATCTGGGCCCTCAGACGGCTCAGAATGATAGATGGTGTCGTCTACCTTAGGAGCGGTATGCACGACAGGTGGAGGAACAACAATGACCGGGCTAGATGCCGACATGGAAGCAAAAGTCGGCGCAGGAATATCAGGCATAAAGCCAGGAGGCATCCCCCATGGAAACCTGGACGGCATGGCTGTTGGCACGAAATGGGCACTGGCAGCTGGCACTGTAGAGGAAACAATCTCAAAAACGACTGTTCTCTGGGGAGGAGTTGTGGGTGTTGGAGACGGCTGGTTCAGAGCTGCCAGGAAAGACTCCATCAAAGCGCTCAGTCTGGCGACTTCCTCTTTGAGCTCGCGATTCTCTTGCTCGAGATGATCCATCAATCTGGAAGAGTTGGCTCTGGTGTAGTACCGATGAGTCAGCTTGTCTTCAAAATAAATGAAGAGCACAGAGTTGAAAAGTAGGCAAAACCCACCAGGAAATTTTATCCCCAGCAGAGTCGCCACTTTTCTGTAGCGGTGTATTCGTCACCATTGGAAATATTAACTAGATCCAAGGTAAATCATACAAAGATAGAGTCGCCACCACACTTCTATTTATCCAAAGGAATGGCTAGAAAGCGAACAAAGGCCTAAGAAGTTTTGCAAAGAAAACTAATAAAAGGTCAAAGACCTGGGTAAGGGGGTTGGTTATGTCATGGGAAGGTGTTAGGCACCCACAACATCCTAGGTACTCCTAGGGAGCCCTTTTCACAACTTGTTGTATCAGGTTATTTGTTTATGAAATATCTATTGTGCAAACATTGATTGAAGAGATGAGAAAAGAATGTACAAGTTAGTTATTTTTGTGTTTGAATGGATGAACCCATTGCCTACGTACCATTTCATGAAAGATAAGGATCAAAACGCCGTAGTTCGGCTAAAAGATTTCCAAAAAGATGAGTGGGTTGATTTTAAACAAAAGCCCTAAGGTCTTTCATTATCAAAGGGAGAACACTCGACCTGAGTCAACAACCCACCATGTGAGAATAGCTTTGACATACTAGAGGGGTTAACCCTGTTATCAGTATGGAAGACTTACAATTCGATCACTAAGGATGAGGTGAGATTTACATCAACCGCTAAGATAATTCAGATCTATAGCTAATGCATGAAAACTTGATTAAGAAGTGGACAAGGGCCACAAAAGCAATTGAATGAGTTGAATTAACCAATTAGAATTATTGACAAAATGAGGTCAAAGTATGATTTAAAGTTCAATTACTATGAGTATTTATGAAAGTGAAGTTTGAAAATCAAAGGCTTAAGGCCTAGGTTTCTAGTTTTGAAAACGAGTGAAAATGTTTGCACAAAAGTTTTCTGGTTTTGGTTAAAGGATGAAAACAAGGTTCAAGGTTAAGCACAAAAGGGTTAAGGATAAGGGACAAGGCCACAAGCAGGAATTCCTTTCTCAAGATCATTGAAATGATCCAAGTAAGTTCCTTTGGAATCAGGCAACACAAGGCAAAAGCAAATAAGCAAGCTCAAGGAGCAACAAAAATGGAAATGGATTGCCAATAAATGGTCTTACGTCCAACTCCGAAACGAGATGGGAAACGGAATGCACTACGCCAAATAAGGGAAAAGAGGGCGCTTATTTTAGCCTATAACAGCGCTTTTAAGCGCCCTCTAATCTGGCGCTGGCATAGGTAAAGACAGCGCTTTGTTCTCCTGGAGAAAGCGCTGTCTAAAGTGGCCACATTATAGTGCGCTTTAAGAAAAAAGCGCCCTCTGGAGTGGTCCATACAGGGACACCTTAGAGGGCGCTTTCTGGAAAAAGCGCCCTCTAAAGTTGTCAGTGTAAAGTGTTTAGAGGGCGCTTTCAGGAAAAAGCGCCCTCTAAAGTTGTCATTGTAAAGTGTTTAGAGGGCGCTTTCAGGAAAAAGCGCCCTCTAAAGTTGTCAATGTATAGTGTTTAGAGGGCGCTTTCAGGAAAAAGCGCCCTCTAAAGTTGTCAATGTAAAGTGTTTAGAGGGCGCTTTCTGGACAAAGCGCTCTCTAAAGTGTTAGTTATTTTAAAAAAAATTGTTTGAAAAACAGTGGATATATATTTAATTGGTAACCTGTTCGCATGCTGCAAAAGTGTAAAATTCATATTGATTTCATCCTTTAATCCAATGTTATACACCATTAATCCATTGATATATACAACATGAATCCATTTATATACAACATTAATCCTCCATATATACAACATTAATATATGATTCTTTGATCAACAATATACAACAACATATTCTCAAAGTACTACAATTAAGAGAATAAAACATAGCAACCAACACCCAGTGACCACTGTATCCAAAAGCTGTCTAGTAGTTCTAACCAATACTAAACAAAAACGCCCATCCACCCATGGTGGCAAACATGTTCTGTATATCCAAAAGCTGTCTAGTAGTTCTATCGCACATCCATACAAAATAAGGCTCAACCAAAACAACAGATGGCAGCATAAGTAGTCCCCTGCAAAAAGAACACGTCCAAATGCAAATAACACAGAACTGTCAAAAGGCGATTGAGCAACAAATAGTAAACAATGGCATAAAGTTAAATGACATAGCTAATATTACCTGAATTCCTGCATGGCTGTTAAGGTAAAAATCAAATTCCCTAGGGTGACAAATGCCGGTGTCTACCACGGTTCCTTTGACAATTTAGAACAACAAAATCAGCAAAAAGTGATAAATTCAAATGATAATATATACCAGCTGCGTTGAAAAATATATTGAAAAAACCTGGCATAATATTTCCACTTCTATCGGTCTCTTTGGGGTTGACAGGAAAGAGACGGGTGTGATGTCTCTTTTGGACCACTACAAAAGTAACTTTAGGTAGATACCCATCCTCTATTGAGACACAAGCCTGATGAAAAAAAATTAAAAATTAAACGCAGAGAATTTAGTGGTGTATTTTATGAACGACAAAGTAACAAGAAATCAACTTTGAGAAGTCCTAAATTCTGCCTACAATACAGGGCTGCAAAGTTGATGCAACAAAAAACATATAACAATATATGGTAAGTACCTGTATCTCCGACCATATTTTTTCTTTGCCAACCTTCAAGTCCGGACTTCTCCAATTATCACATGTAATCGGAATATGTTGTCGAACAAGGAAACCAATGTAACTTGCCAACATTGAACCCTTATCTTTTGAAGATAGAATTGATATATGTTTAGATGGACATGTTCCATTGTCGTAGAGGGATACTTTCAAATATCCAGCATCATCATCTACGCGAATGAGGCTTGACGATAATAGAGCATCTCCATCTAAACAAATATCAATTGATACTTTCGAGCATCCCTTGCCCCTTGCACGAATGATTGACTTCATAATAGCCATTTTACCTGTAAAAAAGAAAACAATTAAAATCAGATGACAAATGTAAAAACAATTAAAATCATAAAAGTCATTTTACCTGTAATAAAGAAAACAATTAAAATCATTTGACCTGTACCTTTTTCACTAAGTTCTCTTTCTTTTCTTGGTTGGAATATGTTCTACATGTCTCTTAACAACACGGACGTTTGGATTGATCCAAATACCCTCATTATGATCATTTCTAATATATGAATCATTTGATATATTATTCTCATCTTGATCATTTCTGGTAAACGATTCAATCTCAACATCAATATCACCTTGATCTCCAGTGTTTTCATCAATTACTTTGTTGGAAAAAAGAACTATAGACCATTTCGTACTTTTCGGATCATTGACATAGAACACTTGTCTAGCTTGAGAGGCTAGAATAAAAGACTCATCTTTGTATCCCACCCTATTAAGATCCACTTGCAAAAATCCTGACTTATCCATTCGAATGCCGTTATTATTTTCAACCCACTTGCAACCAAATATAGGAATCTGAAACTTCTCATAATCAAACACCCAAATGCGCTCGATAACACCAAAATACGACAGATTTGCAAATTTGGGGTTTAAGTCCTTCACACTTGATATGTGCATTGCTTCAGCTACCACGGTGACACCACTATTCTGCATAGTACTTTTATCATCTTGTTCTTTGGTATAAAATGTGTATCCATTAATCGCGTATGCGCTATAAGAAAAAACATGGAAACTTGGACCATATGCTAAGCATCTCAACCTTTCTGTTATTGAAGCGGGATCTGAATAATACTTTGAATAAATATGATCCTTAAACCAAGGTATAAAACATCGATTGTGCTCTCGTACTATCCAATTTTCATTTCTATTGGAATTTAAACCTCGGAGAACATCCTTGTGAATTTCAACATACGGCTCAACCTCATTCTCATTGTGCAGAACATACAAATGCACTTGATCCCGTTCGACCCTTGATACTGCCACGATTTTATTTCCAATTAGATTTTTTCCTTCTTTCTTTTCGACAAGCTGAGACTTGGGGAGTCCGATTGACTGAACATTAGACAAATATTCAGTACAAAACTCAATCGCTTCTTCAACAATGTATCTTTCAACCATACAACCTTCTGGTCGACTTTGGTTCTTCACGTACCCTTTTAATATTTTCATATAACGTTCAACAGGGTACATCCATCTCATATAAGCTGGTCCACACAATTGTGTCTCTTTCACAAGATGAACAACTAGATGTACCAATATGTCAAAAAATGATGGAGGAAAAAACATTTCAAGCTCACACAAAGTAATAACGATTTCTTTTTGCAACATTGGTAAGATCGCAGGATTGATCACCTTACTGCAAATTGACTTGAAGAAAGAACACAACTTAGTTATAGAGCTTCTTACTTTTTCTGGAAGAATAGAACGTATACCTATTGGGAGAAAATGTTCCATTATAACATGGCAATCATGGGTCTTTAAACTCTTTAACTCGAGGTCTTTCATAGACACAAGTCTTCTAATATCTGAAGAGTACCCTTCTGGAACTTTAACTTCACTTAGAAACTTACACAATGTTTTTTTCTCCTTTCTAGATAGAGTATAAGCAGCAGGCGGTAGATATGTTCGTTTTCCTTTCTTCAAGGGTCCTAATTCAGTTCTTATTCCCATCGCTATCAAGTCCTTTCTTGCCTTAAGGCCATCCTTAGACTTTCCTTGTATATTGAGTAACGTGCCAATAACACTTTCAAATACATTTTTTTCAATATGCATAACATCAAGAAAATGTCTCACATACAAGGACTTCCAATACGGCAATTCAAAAAAAACTGACCTCTTCTTCCACCCACTTTTGACAAGTGTGTGGGCAAAAGGCTTGCCAAACTGAGTATCTAAATCTTTCACCTTTTCAAAAATTTGATCACCCGTCAATATAGGTGGAGCTCTGCCTTGTTCTGTCTCTCCATTGAACGCCTTTCTCCATCCACGGTACGGATGATTTGAATTTAAGAATCTCCGATGACCGAGAAAGACATTCTTCTGACCAAACTCCAAGCGCTTCCAATCTGTTTTATCTTCACAAATAAGACACGCACATTGACCTTTTATGCTATACCCTGATAGATTTCCGTATGCTGGAAAATCATTAATTGTGCCAAACAACATCGCCCTCAAGTTGAAACATTCTTTCCTATATCCATCATAAACCTCCACACCGGTCTCCCACAAAATCTTTAAATCTTCGATTAAGGGCTTCAAGTACACGTCTATGTCATTCCCTGGTTGTTTAGGTCCAGAAATCAACATAGACAACATCATGTACTTACGCTTCATACATAGCCATGGAGGTAGGTTATAAATCATAATAATCACAGGCCATATACTGTGTGAGATACTCTGGATACCGTGTGGGTTCATTCCATCAGTAGATAATGCCAAGCGAAGGTTTCTTGATTCTTCTCCAAATTCAGGATAATCATTATCAATTTTCAACCACTGTGGTGAATCTGCCGGATGTCGATACTTTCCATCTATAATTCTTTCATCTGCATGCCAGGTCAAGTGTCTTGAATCGGTTTCACTATGAAACATGCGTCTAAATCTCGGAATAACAGGAAAATACCACAAGACCTTTGCTGGAGACAACTTGTTCTTATATCGCGAGACACCGCATTTAGGACACTCATTTAACGATGCATACTCATTTCGAAACAAAACGCAATCGTTTGGACATGCATGTATCTTATCATAGCTCATGCCAATAGAGCACAACATCTTTTTGGTCTCATATGTTCGATTGGGAAGAACATTATCCTCAGGAAGCATATCTTTCAAAAGGGCTAATAACTCTGTGAAACTTTTATCCGACCACCCATTGCCCGCCTTTAAGTTGTACAACTTTAATACCGCAGACAATCTTGTGAATTTAGTGCAACCATCATACAAAGGTTTCTCTGCATCACTTACCAACCTCTCAAACATTTCGGGACAATCCTTAAGATCTCCTTCAAGTGCTTCTGCAATCTCTTCAACTCGATCACAATCGTATGTATCTGCGCCACTATAGTTTGAGGCATAGGTCGTACTATCCCCCGGTTCAACATTCTCGTTACTTTTCTCACCATGCAAATTCCAACATGTATAACTTCGATCAATTCCATGCCTCATTAGATGCGATGTCAACTGAACTGCGTCAACCCGTTTCCCATAACAACAACCCAAGCAAGGACATATCATTCTACTGGGGTCTTCGGCGTGCGCAACGGCAAACTTAACGAATTCTAATACCCCATTCTCGTACTCTCTCGACAATCGATTGGAAGACATCCATGTATTATCCATTACTAATTACAATAAACAAAAAACAATTTCAGAAGAGTTCAAACACATTCGGACCTAGGTTTCTAATGATACTGGTGTTGACACAAAATCAGATATTCATAGGTCGTATAACCCTAACTACTGGGTAATGTAGTCCCATTGCATGCGCTATCATGGTCACTAAAAACCAACCGTCAATTGCCTAATAAACCCAAACAAACGTAGGGCTTGAAATTTAACGCATGCGCTATCAAATTTAAAATGACTATGAATATTGAAACTTTACAGGTTGAAACAAACGTAGCATAGACAACAATAACATAAAACTGAAATGGGGCAAAGCTAAAACAAAGCAAGAAATAGGGCAAAGCTAAAACGAAACAAACGTACCTTTGGTGCCAGAAGGAGGAAACGTCGTAGATCTAACAGAGATGGAAGGAGAACGCCTTAGAACCCTAACGTGAAAAAGAACGAAAATAACAGAGAGTGAAATAACAAAACGCGCAGTATGTTATAATTTTAATGTTTACTAAAGGGGACCTTAGAGGGCGCTTGTGGAAAAAAAGCGCCCTCTAAGGTGCGCTGTCTATTGCTCCTTATTTTTTCGCTTCACTTTAGACAGCGCTTTTGTAATAAAGCGCCCTCTAAAGTGCGCTGTTGTAGATGGACTTAGAGAGCGCTTTCTTAGAAGCGCCCTCTAAGGGTATCCTTAGAGGGCGCTTTCATAAACGCGCCCTCTATTGTTGACCCTCCATTTCCTCATTATTTTTTTGCTTCACTTTAGAGGGCGCTTTGTTACAAAAGCGCTCTCTAAAGTGCGCTGTTGTACATGGACTTAGAGAGCGCTTTCTTAGAAGCTCCCTCTAAGGGTATCCTTAGAGGGCGCTTTCATAAACGCGCCCTCTATTGGTGTCCCTCCATTTCCTCATTATTTTTTTGCTTCACTTTAGAGGGCGCTTTGTTACAAAAGCGCCCTCTAAAGTGCGCTGTCTATTCCTCCTTATTTTTCTCTTCACTTTAGAGTGCGCTTCTTTAAGAAAGCGCCCTCTAAGATGCGCTGTCTATTCCAGTTTTTGGCGTAGTGATGCCAATAAATGGTCTTACGTCGAACTCCACAAAAGAAAACAAGATAGGAAACAGATAGCCAATCACTGGTCTTACATCTGACTCCACAAAAGAAAACAAGATAGGAAACAGATGGCCAATCAATGGTCTTACATCTGACTCCACAAAATAAATAAAACAGGAAATGGAGTGCCAATAAATGGTCTTATATCCAGCTCCCCAAAAGGAACAGGAAACAGATAGCCAATCACTGGTCTTACATCTGACTTCTCAAACAAAGCAAATAACAAATGCAACGACAATATGCAAAACAATATGCAAAAGCAAACACAAGCAATCACAACAATTAATTAGAACCCTCTATACACAATCAAGAGGCTCAATCAAAGTTGGGCTTTAGTCAAGGGGTCATATCAACCTTGACAAACAAGCCAATATTTTTATGGGTGTTCAGGCTCTTAACCACTAACATTGACCGTCAGGGTGAGCAGATGAAATGGGAGATGAGGGTTAGACCTCATAGCTCTTAACCCTGGCTTGGGTGAGCTTGAATCAAAGAAGGTGTGGGAGTCCAGAATGAGGAACTCTACTCCACATGACTGACTCTATATACAATGATCTTGGGTGTTTATTCAAATGCATCAGCACGTAGTGCGAGCATAATGAATGACTCAACTGAATAGCAGGGGATTGATTGCAAATCCCTTCTATCTGCCAATTGCCTCTTCACTTAGGAGGACTTGAAGTCACATGCCTCGACAATGAGGTCTTTAGCACAAAGTTAAACAATCAAAGGCATTGCCTCTTAAGGAGGACTTCAGCCAAATGCCTGCCAAACAGAAACGACAGGGCTTCCAGACTACATGGAGTTAGAGAGATTACCTAAGTGGTAAACCAACCACAAGCAAAGCAAAGCTCAGATAATGAGCAAAAAGCTACTAAGGTACCTGTATGAAAAGCCAAATAATCAGTATTCACATTCAGACAACCAAACAATTAACAACAGTCAGACATTCCCAATATGTACAACATGTAAGCCATAAGAGGCAAACACTCAAGTGAGTTAGCCACCAAAGGACCTACAACACAATCAACATTAGTTAAACAAATCAAATTGTATCTCAAGCAAGGAGATCACATCATCCATTAGGACTAATTGCATGAACCTGAAAGGCAAAGCTCAAATTGTGAGTTCAAACCCCTAGGGCAAAGCCTAGGGTCAAAGGCAAAGTAAAAAGTCAAAAAAGCAACCAATATTCAACATGAAGCTCATTTAAACAAGTGAGAACATGTCCTAAAAAGAACCAAGTCTAAAGCATTAAGCAAAGTCATCACATGAGCAAGCTATGGCAAAGACAATTTCAAAGCACACAATTGATCATCAAGAATGAAAATTCCATATTAAAACAGAAATGAATCAAACAATCATGAAAAATTTTATATGCATACAACATGTCAAACACAATCATCATGCCAAAAATTAGAATCAACAGAACTCAATTGACCTAGAAATGAAAATGCACAAGTATGACATCAAATTGTGTGACACACATTGTCACACCATACAATCATGTGTCTAAAACAGAGATGAAAAATGATAAAAATGCACAACCAAGCCTCAAATATCATGCAACATGTTGGGAATCAGCATACCAAATTTCAAATCAATTGGTCAAATATTGAGCATTTTACAATAGAATGAATGAAGCATGTCACATTTGCATACATGTTCAAATAACAGTCCATAAATAAAAATCCAGAAATGATAAAATCAGAAAATCAACACCATAAAATAGTAGACATTCACATGATCATGTAGCAAAAAATTGGAAGTGATTTGGATTAATTTTCAATTTGTTATGATTTTTGGAAGTTGGAAAAAAAATAATGAAATAAAATGGATCATGCATAAGAAATTATAGAGGGAAATGAGAAAAGGTTTGGTTAATTTGAAAATATGCTAGAGGCTGGAATCGAACCGTGTGCAAGGAAAAATGTGCTGGAAAAGAAAGTAAAATGACAAAATGCATGAAGCCAGAATCGAAGGAGGTATGCGCGCTACTAATCAAAACACGGTCGTTTTATTAACCGAGCTGGCATCCCAATCAACAAGTCAAGGTACACAAGGCTCCGTCAAAGGAACTACAGCCTATGAATTCGCCACGAAGCACTTGAGTGGATGCACACGCGGATAAAGCCCTAGCCAACTCAACCTGTTACAGACGGTGGCGCATGCGGTGGTTTCCACCGTCTTCTTCATGAAGACGGTGGCGCTACAGTGATGAACACACAAAAATTTCCCAGAATACAGCAAATCATACATCATTGGAAAGGTTATCTCATGAGGAACACGGATCAAGCATCAACTAAGTCTAATTCTTCATGAATCAAGAGAATCGAACCAAAACATTATTGCACACAAACTTTCAACTCAGCATAACTCAGTCAATTCTCAACCATTTTTCATGAATTTTATATCAGCGTGATCAGCATTCAAAGCTCTACAAGTCTATGCACATAAAAAGGAGAATTAAGAGGTTCGAATTTCACACCTCTTGAAGAGCAGAACGATGAAACTGTAGATTCAAGGCCTTGCAAGTGTCTAGATCCAATCCTGAGATGATGACTTGAAGTTTGATGTATGAATTGAAGCTTGGCACGACCTAGATCTAGCTCAGATTGCAAATTCCATCTTCATGTTTTTGAGCTTGCACAACTTAATTTCTGCTCGAATTCTTCAATCAAGAGCTTGATCTGCACTCAATGATGATCAGAGAACCAGAATATGCAATAAAATCAAAGTGTTATGTGGAAGAAATTGAAGTTTCAATGGAGAGCAAAAATGGAGGGAAAGCCAAAATTTGAGATCTAGAAGTTGTTCTTATGAAAATTCTGTTAGGATTTGCTTTATATATGGTCTGCTAATCACATCCAAATCAGAATTAGGCATGATTTAATTATGATTAGTGAAAATGAGGTGCATGACCAAAATTGGAAAATGTAAGGTACCATGCAAATTTGGACGTGAACAGTGCTGTATGGGTGCTCAAAATCATTCAAAATCATCTCATGCACATGTTGGCAATGGTATTTTGTTCATATGATGCACCAATTTTGAATTTGCAAATTTCCCTCCAAAATGTTCATGAATGAGCAAATGGTCATGTGATGAAATTTCATGCAATTTAATGATGGATTTGAAAATTATATGTCATGACAAGCATAATGCAAAAAGAGGCACTCAAATTGGAGTTTTAGATCAAAAGTTATGGCTTGTTGAAGTTCCATGTACACATTGCAATCATTGGACCATATCTCCTCAACCATTCATCAGATGCTCATGATCTTAGACTTTTTGGAAATGGGAGAGAAAGATCTTCAACTTTCATGTTGGACAAAAATTCATTTGAAGCTTTTTTGATGTTGGAAAGTCAAGTTGAAGTTTGTCCAAAAACTTTCCATTTTTGGAAACTAGAAATTATAGGTCACTTTCCATTTTGGGAAACTTTTGCACTGGCTTCAAATTCTTCAAAGTAGATGTTTGACATGATGAATAGGCCTTGTTTGAACATGAATGGTATGAGGAAATTCAATTCCCACACCTAAAGCCTTCAGTTGACTGGCATAGATCCTTAGATGACCTGACAATGCCTGATGAATTTGAGCTTCAACCACTTGAGGATTTTGCTCCAAAATGAACCTCTAGCTCATATAAGCTCAAGATAATGACATGTGGTCCTCATACCAAGAAAATATCATCACCTCCTGTACAAAGGAAAACCTTGAATTGCCTGGCTTGATGACTGCTTCGACTACGGATACTTTAAGAATAGTGTCCTTATATTTAATGGGATCTCATGATTAAGTCACACTTGATACATTAAATGAACTAGCTATTCTAGGTACTTTATTAAACAAACATAATAAAGAAAAATCCTTTTATTATTAATAAATAATTCGATACAAGTACCAAAAGTATTGTCCTCTATGGCTTACACCAACACTTTGTGCACTTCTCAATTAATTTTTTGTTAAAAGCAATCCACCAACTTTGAAATTTTTGCCACGAACTACGAGGTTTTAATCCCTCACTTTTATGTTGGTACGTAGGCACAAGGCCGAAGGTCTTGTCAGACACAAAAATATAATTAATGAATTCGTTTCTCATCCTCACTCTCTATTTTTATCAAACATCATTTATACTAAAAAACACATACACACATAAAAAAGGGCTCCATAGGAGTACCTAGGACACTTTGGATGCTAACACCTTCCCTCTGTGTAACCTACCCCCTTACCTATAAGCTTTGGCATTTTATTAGTTTTGATTTGAAAACTTCTTATCTTTGGGTTTCGTTCATACTTTTCCCTTTTCCTTTGGAAACCATAAAAGCGCGGTGGCGACTTTGGTTTTATTGACGTTAAACTTATCCATAGTTTAATGGTCATGAATTTACTGCTACAGAAATTAAGTGGCGACTCTGGTGGGGAATAATCCTCAGTGGGTTTAGCCTACTTTTTTATGTGTATATATTTGTATGTTCGATGTTTGTATCTTTGCTTGTGTGATATAATTTGTCTGTTGTGCTTGGTGATCTCTGAGTGGTGAGATAAGTTCTAACCCGAACTTGAGTGCAATTAAGATAGAAGGATGGTATAGTCATGTTCAACTTATGTGGAGTAGTCCTTAACAAGTTGGCTTGATACCCATCTACTCCATAGAGACCCTTTTGGAGTTACTGATGTCACACAAGTTATTTGTGGTTAGACATTACTTTCTCTTATTTGGGGTCCGAGAAGCTGAGGACCGTAGAACATTTAACCCAACTTGGCCTATTTAGGACGTAGTGCAAAGACTGTTCAGATGTAGACCTGATCACAGTTGTTATGCGATACTACACTCAGACGGGTTTCTCTTGAGAATATTATGGGTTGATAAGTCAGTCATCCTAACCTGTAATATCTGATAGATGAGATTAAGACTCTGTAACTTTTTAGAACATGATCTATAGGTTTTTATCCTTAGTACACTCCTTTGGGATGGTTCTTAAATTGACTCCATGCTCGTGACTCACAGCAAAACCTTTGATTCTCGATTGATCCGATCAAGTTTTATCAATATCAATGGAACTTTGGTGTTGATAAGGTGAAAACCATAACCCACCAAAATGGATGATTGATCTTGATGGTGACATGATCCATCCCTTGAGCTTTGTTTGTGTTTTCCTTGTTTGTGATTGTTGCATTCATGCATACATGCGCATCATAACATTCATCACAAAAACATAAATTTCAAGGAACTAAGGTCTTATTTGCAAATATTTTCAGACCATGGATTATGGACGAAGGAACACTAAGAAGTACAGTTTCAGATGTCCTGATTTGAAAGAGCTAAGGAAGTTATCATCTTTTGTATTAGATCCCTTGGACTTCAAGCAACTTCATGGGAAGCTCTTGTATGTGTTATCTACTGATGCGGATGAAGGACTTCTAATTGTTTTGGTTCAGTTTTATGACCCTCTCTACTGATGCTTCACTTTTCTCGATTATCAGCTTGTGCCTATGTTAGAGGAATATGCCCATCTCTCAGGAATACCCGTATCTGACAAAGTATCCTTTAGTGGATTGGAGGATATTCCCAGATCTCATATCATAGCTAAAGCTCTTCATATGAAGAAATCTGAGATTGATGCTTATTTGGTGAAGAAAGGAGGTATTCTTGGGTTGACTTCTGAGTTCCTCATTGGTAAAGCTACTTTCTTTGCTCAAGCCGGTAGTATGGACGTTTTTGAAGCCATCATTGTATTGATCATCTACGGTCTAGCTTTGTTCCCTAACATTGACGGTTTTGTTGATGTTAACGTCATTAGAATCTTCTTAATTGAGAATCATGTTCCTACTCTACCGGGTGACATGTATTTCTCTTTGAATTTAAGGAATTCTAAAGGTGGTGGGACTATTCTGTGTTGTGTTCCTCTTCTGTACAA
Organism: Lathyrus oleraceus; assembly: GCF_024323335.1. Classification (NCBI taxonomy): domain Eukaryota; kingdom Viridiplantae; phylum Streptophyta; class Magnoliopsida; order Fabales; family Fabaceae; genus Lathyrus; species Lathyrus oleraceus. The sequence continues at coordinate 373,440,875 of NC_066583.1, read as the reverse complement.
GTGGTTTATTTTGCACTTGCCTCAGATGCCTGTTTTCTTGTAGAACAAACAATGTCTACGGTGGTCTCAAAGACTCATTTATTTCACTAATGATGATATTGTTTGGTATGATTTTGCATTGACTAGTGTGTATATTATTGATAGTTGTGGTGAATTCTCTAATGTGCCTCTCATTGGCACACAAGGAGGAATCAACTACAACCCTGTTTTGGATCATCGACAACTTGGGTTCCCCTTGAGAGACAAACCAAATAACACTCAGTTAGAAGGTCTTTTCTATCAAGAGGATAAAGAGCCGTAACATTTGAAGCAGAGGATGATACATCCTTGGCATAAAGTTCATAGGAAAGGAAGATCTGAGTTCGATCCGTGCAACTGTGTAGCTTGGGAAGCTTACACTACTTGGATGAAGAAGAGAGCATTGGAGCTGAAGATGCCATACGCCTGTGAAAGACCTATGTCTTTTAATGTGGCTGAGCCATCAACTCTCTCTAACCAATATGTAGAGGATTTGGAAGACGCGCTCACCAAGATGAAGCAAGAGAGAGATATGTGGGAAGAGCGGGTCCATGCTTTGAGTCGAAAGCATGAGGAGTTACAACTTGAGTCGAAAGACAAAGATGCACTTATTGAGATTCTTGAAGACCGAGCAATGAAGAGACAGAGAGATCCAGAGGGTCTATCTTCCTCTAGTATGCCTCAACCTTCCCGTGCTTGGAAGAAGATTGTTGATCAGTTTGTCCTTGAAAAGGCTCAGATGAAGACATCCTTTGAGTCGGAGATTCGACACATCCGAAGGAAGTACGCGCCCACTGCCATATTGTATGTTACCGTTGCTAAGGAATCCTTAGGATGATAGTTTCCTTTTCTCTTGTATTTATATTTTGGTTTCTGAAATTGTACTCAGTGTAATCCTTCCAAATTTTATGAATAAGAAGAGATTTTATGGTCAATCAAATTGTTACTATTATTATGTAAATATGTATATTTATAAACAAGATTTCATATGTTCCTTGAAATTAAAAACAAAACAAAAAAATTTCATTTCATGCATCATTTGCATAACAGGTTTTCTTCAGTCGGATGTCTTATCAGTTATTCTTTTGTGCTTCAGCCAAGCTGACTCACCGGTACAACACTCGCGCTAATCAACTGAGGATCATGGAATATTTAGAGAAAGAGAACAGAGAGCTGAAGGATTAGATTTCCAGGTTGAAAACACTAATGGAATATGTCATTGTTGCGCAGAACCAGACTTCGCCAACTTCTACAACTCCTCCCCAGAGACTGTCATTTATGATGTTTATAACTTGACCGTTCCTGTTGCTTCCAGTCAATCCGGTCCTTCTATGTCTGCTGGATTCCCGTGGAGGATGCCATCCAACTTTATGCCTGAAGGGTATGCACCCACTTTTGTTTCTCTGTCGGCATCTAGCCCGGTCATGTCAGTGCCTCCTCTAGTTGTTCACACTCTTCCTCGTGTTAAGGATACTATCCACCACTCTGAGCCATCTGAGGGTCCAGACATGTATGAAAAGATGGACGAGATGAAGGATCAGTTTCTCGAGCTACATAAAGAGTCGAAGACTCTGAAAGGAAAGGACTTATTTGGGAAGAGTGTTGTTGAGCTCTTCCTGGTACCCAACGTGAAAATCCCGATAAAGTTCAAGGTCCCTGACTTTGAAAAGTATAAGGAGAATACTTGTCCGCTAAGTCACCTTGTGATGTACGCCAAAAAGATGTCTACTCAAACAGATAATGATGAGTTGTTGATTCACTACTTCCAAGACAGACTAACTGGTGATGCTTTGAGATGGTATATGGGTTTATACATTACAAATGTGTGTACTTTCAATGACTTAGGCGAGGCCTTTGTCAAACAGTACATGTACCATGTAGATATGGCGCCCGATAGAGGCCAGTTGAGGTCTATGTATCAGAAAGATAAGGAGACATTTAAGGAGTATGTTAAGAGATGGAGGGAGCTTGCTGCCTAGATTAGTCCACCATTAGAAGAGAAAGAAATGACAAAGATCTTCTTGAAGATGTTGAGTTCGTTTTACTACGAACATACGATTGCAAGTGCCCCAATGATTTTACCGAAATGGTAAATATGGGGATGAGGTTAGAAGAAGGAGTCCGTGAAGGACGTCTGTCTAAAGAAGAAGCATCGTCTAGCAAGAAATATGGTGGGAGTTTCTCTAAAAGGAAGGAGGGAGAAACTAATTTAGTTTCAGTGGGAAGGCAGAGGAGGCCTCATGTCAGAAAGAGTTCTCAACCTCGTCAACATCAACATCAAGTTTCCTCAGTAATCCATGTATTTTCCAATAATTCCAACAATCAATCAGTGTTGATTCAATAACAACAGCGTCAACAACAACTACAACAAAGAACCAACTACAACAACAACAACAATAATCAACAATAAAGCTTTGAGAGGAAAAAGGTCTCCTTTGACCCTATTCCTATGTCATATGCAGAATTGTACCCGTCTTTGGTTCCCAAGAACCTCATTCAACCCAGAAATATGCAACAGACTCTTGAGCCACTTCCATGGTGTTTCAAACCTGAACTTCATTGTGCTTTCCACCAGGGAGCCCCTGGCAAGGATATAAAAAACTACTACCCATTGAAATACGAAGTACAAAATCTTGTAAAAAGTGGGATGGTGTCCTTTGAGGACAGAGCACCTAATGTGAAAGCTAATCCATTGCCTGCTCATGGTAATGCTACTTTCAACATGGTGGATGGTTGTCCAAGAAATTTTTGAGTATTCGATGTACGACGTATCCGTAGGTAGTTGGTGGAAATGCATAGAACCTTGTGTTTGATCAGTGACTATGAGCACGACCATGATGGTTGTGCAATCTGTAGCGTGAACCCCCGTGGGTGTATGATTGTCAATAGAGATATCCAGAAGTTGATGGATGAGAATGTAATCTAGATTCAATAGTCGAGGGATATAGATTATGTGAATGGGATTGTGCTTGTGTTCAAGACCCCTGAGCGGGTAGTTATCCAGTTTGATAGCAACAACAACAATAATGTTAATAGATTGGTATCGTCGTTGGTTATACGGTTAGCGGGCCTTATTCCGTATGCATCCGATAAAGTTGTGCCTTATCAGTACAACGCCACAATGATTGAGAATGGTCAAGAGATTCCTTTACCAGTTGCATACTTCCATGTGAATATTGCTGATATCGCAAAGGTGACCTGTAGTGGTCATGTGTTTGGTCTGGTTTTCCCGAGAGAGGTAGAAGATGTTGTAGCCAGTAAGAAGGCGGAGATTCCAATGGTGAATCCGGTTAGTACTTCAGTGTGTTAGTCTGGTGAATCCAGCAAACTGAAGGCTAATGATGATGATGACGTATTAAAGTTGATCAAAAGAAGTGAGTTTAATATGGTGGAGCAATTACTCCAAACCCCATCAAAGATTTTGGTATTATCTTTGTTAATGAATTCTGAGACACATAGGGAGGCATTGCAGAATGTGCTCGAGCAGGCTTATGTTAAGCACGATGTTACTGTGGATCAGTTTGACCACATTGTTGCCAATATTACTTCTTGCAATAACTTGAGCTTTTGTGATGAAGAACATCTTGAGGAAGGTAGAAATCACAATTTGGCGCTACATATTTCAATGAACTTCAAGGAGGACGTTATGTCCAATGTGTTGGTTGACACTGAGTCATCTTTGAATGTGCTGCCGAAATCTACTTTCTCAAGGCTTTCTTATCGAGGCGACCCAATGAGGTACAATGGCATAATTGTTATGGCGTTCGACGGTTCGCGTAAAACCGTCATTTGTGAAGTGGACCTTCCAATTAAGATAAGTCCGAGTGATTTCCATATTACTTTCCAGGTAATGGATATCCACCCGGCCTACAGTTGTCTATTGGGAAGGCCATGGATTCATGAAGTTGGAGCAGTAACGTCTAATATACACCAAAAGTTAAAGTTTGTGAAGAACAACAAGCTTGTCGTTGTTGGTGGAGATAAGGCACTTTTGGTGAGCCATTTGTCATATTTTTCATATATTGAAGTTGAGGAGGAGGTTGGAACGCCGTTCCAAGCCTTGTCTATTATTGAGGAGAAGAAAACTGGGGCACCCATGTCTTATTTAAAGGATGCACAAAAGGCTATTGAGGCTGGCAACATTGATCAGTGGGACCGTATGATAGAAATTGCTGAGAACAAGAATATGGTTGGATTGGGATTTCAACCAGGGTCGTTCAACGTCAGAACTGAAGGTGTGCAACCGAGTTTTCATAGTAGAGGGTTCATTCATGGGAATGATCAACACTCGGTTACCGTGATTGAAGACAGGGATGATGAAGACGAAGCTTGCACCAACTTTGTGACGCATGGCCAGACTTGCAACAATTGGCTTGCTATTGATGTCCCTACTGTTATTCATCGCTCTAAGTAATTTTTTTTTTATTTTTAAGAAAAATTCCTCTCCTATGCCTAAGGGAGAAGTGAACATTGTTGGGAATTTCTATTATCATCAATAGAATACAATTTTATTCATCCACATCTATGATGTTTTGTTTTTACTCTTTGCTTTTCTGAAAATGGTAATCACAAAAAACATAAATAAATAACAATCTTCCATCTGCATAATATTCGGTCACAATTCAATTCTCTAAAATCAAAATATCAAATCATTATGCAGGTTGGTTCTCAAGCCCATTGAATACAAGGATCCTACTTCCTCTCCAAACTTTGATTTCCCTGTGTTTGTAGCTAAGGAAGAGACTGATGATGAAGAAGTATCTAATTAATTATCTCGTTTACTTGAGCATGAGGAAAAAGTCATTCAGCCATTTGAAGAGCATATTGAATTAGTCAACTTGGGTTCCGATGATGATGTGAAGGAAGTCAAGATTGGGTCTCAACTGTGTCCAGAAGCTAAGAAGGGTTTGATTGATCTTCTTCGTGAGTATTCATATGTGTTTACTTGGTCATATCAAGACATGCCTGGGTTGGATTCTGAGATTGTGGAGCATAGATTACCGTTGAAGCCAGAATGCTCGTCGGTCAAGCAGAAGTTGAGAAGAACTCATCCTGATATGGCAGTTAAGATCAAAGAGGAAGAGCAGAAGAAGATTGATGCTAGTTTTCTTGTTACCTCCGAGTATCCGCAGTGGGTGGCCAATATTGTGCCTGTTCCTAAGAAAGATGGAAAAGTACGCATGTGTGTTGATTATAGAGATTTGAACAAATCTAGTCCAAAAGATGATTTTCATCTTCCACACATTGACATGTTGGTAGACAATACAGCTAAATTCAAAGTCTTTTCGTTTATGGATGGATTTTCCGGTTATAATCAGATCAAGATGGCATCTGGAGATATGGAAAAGACCACATTCATTACCCCCTAGGGAACATTCTGTTATAGAGTGATGCCTTTCGGTTTAAATAATGCTGGTGCAACATACCAGAGAGCTATGACCACTCTTTTTCATGATATGATGCATAAAGAGATTGAAGTTTATGTTGATGATATGCTTTCTAAATCAAGTGTTGAAGAATAACATGTTGAGCATTTGTTAAAGTTATTCCAGCGTTTGATGAAGTACAAACTCCGCTTGAATCCCAAAGTGTACTTTTGGTGTTTGTTCTAGTAAGTTGTTAGGCTTTATTGTCAGTGAGAGGGGTATTGGAGTTGATCCTGCCAAGGTCAAAGAAATTCAAGAAATGCCTGGGCCCGAAACTGAGAAGCAAGTCAGAGGGTCTCTCGGCCGCTTTAACTATATCTCAATATTTATATCGCATATGATTGCCACTTGTCCGCCTATATTCAAGCTTCTTCAGAAAGATAATTCTTGTGATTGGAACGAAGATTGCCAGAAAGCGTTTGACAGTATCAAAGAGTATTTGCTTGAGCCTCTGATTCTGTCTCCGCCTGTTGAGGGAAGACCTTTGATCATGTATTTGACTATGCTTGATGAAAGTATGGGTTGTGTTCTTGGTCAGCAAGATGAATCTGGAAAGAAAGAATATGCAATTTACTACCTCGGTAAGAAATTCACCGACTATGATACTCGGCATTCTATACTGGAAAAGACTTGTTGCATATTTGCTTGGGCTGCTTAGCGTCTGCGCCAGTATATGTTGAATCATACCACTTGGTTGATATCTAAAATGGATCCAATCAAGTACATTTTTTAGAAGCTAGCTTTAACTTAGAGGATTGCCCGTTGGCAGATGTTGTTATCCGAGTATGATATTGAGTACCGATTTAAAAAAAGTGAGTAAAGGTAGTGTCTTGGCTGACCATTTGGCTCACCAACCAATTGAAGATTACCAGTCAGTGCAGTATGATTATCCTGAAAAAGAGATTTTGTACTTGAAGATGAAAGATTGTGATGAACCATTCCTTGAAGAAGGGCCAGAACCTGGTTCCCATTGGGGCATGGTATTTGATGGAGCTGTTAATTCATATGGTAATGGCATTGGGGCAGTGATTATTACTCCTCAAGGAACTCATTTTCCGTTTACAGCTAGATTGACTTTCAAGTGTACAAACAATATGGCTGAGTATGAAGCTTTCATTATGGGGCTTGAAGAGACCATTAATCTCAGAATTAAATATCTTGACGTCTATGGAGATTCATCTTTGGTTGTGAATCAAATCAAAGGTGAATGGGAGACGAATCAACCCGGTTTGATACCATATAAAGACAATGCGGGGAGGATTTTAACTTTCTTTACAAAGGTTGAGTTTCACCATATCCCTCGAGTTGAAAACCGGATGGCAAATTCTATTGCAACGTTGGCTTCCATGATTATAGTGAAATTTTGGAATGAGGTTCCCAATTTGACTGTGATGCGGCTTGATAGGCTAGCTCATGTGTTTGTGGTTGATGAAGTTAAAGATGAAAAGTTGTGGTATTACGATATCAAGTGTTTCCTCCAAAGTCAGATCTATCCGTATGGGGCATATTTGAAAGATAAGAAGACTTTGAGAAGATTAGCCAACAACTTCTACCTGAATGGTGATGTACTTTACAAGAGAAACTTTGATATGGTTTTGCTCAGATGCGTGGATAGACATGAAGCAGACATGTTGATGACTGAAGTCCATGAAAGTTCCTTTGGTAATCATTCCAATGGACATGATATGACAAAGAAGATGTTGAGAGTAGTTTACTATTGGCTGACAATGGAATCTGACTGTTGCAAGTTTATGAAGAAATGTCACAAGTGTCAAATTTATGCAGATAAGATTCATGTTCCTCTGACACTGTTGAATGTCATTTCCTCTCCATGGCCCTTCTCCATATAGGGAATTGATATGATTGGAATGATTGAGCCCAAATCTTCGAATGGACATCGTTTTATTCTAGTGGCTATTGACTACTTCACAAAGTGGGTTGAAGCGACATCGTATGCAAATGTAACCAAACAAGTTGTTATGAGGTTTATCAAGAATCAGATTATATGTCGTTATGGTGTGTCGAGTAAGATCATTACTGACAATGGATCGAACTTGAACAATAACATGGTGGAAGCTCTTTGAAAAGACTTTAAGATTGCTCACCATAATTCTTCTTCCTACAGACCAAAGATGAATGAGGCTGTTGAAGCTGCAAATAAGAACACCAAGAAGATCATTCAGAAAATGGTGGTAACGTACAAAGATTGGCATGAGATGCTCCCATTTGCTTTGCATGGGTACCGTACATCCATCCACACTTCAACATGGGAAACCCCTTTCTCTCTTGTTTATGGCATGGAGGTTGTGCTCCCCGTGGAGGTTGAGATCCCGTCATTGCGTGTCTAGATGAAAGCCAAGCTGATTGAAGCTGAATGGTGCTAGATCAGATATGATCAGTTGAACTTAATTGAAGAGAAGAGGTTGACTACCATGTGTCATTGTCAGTTATATCAGCAAAGAATGAAGAAAACTTCTGATAAGAAGGTCAGGCCTCGTGTGTTCAGAGAAGGGGACCTTGTGCTCAAGAATATTTTATCTTTCAAACTTGATGCTAGGGGAAAATGGACTTCTAATTATAAAGGCTCATATGTTTTTAAGAGATCCTTTTCAGGCGGTACTTTTATTCTTACAACTATGGATGGTGAAGAGTTCACTCGCCATGTGAACACCGATGCAATCAAAAAATACTTCGCCTAAAAAGAAAAGAACAACTCGCTAAGTTGAAAACCTGAAAGGGCGACTTAGGCAAAAATGAGCGTCTCAGTGGATTGAAAACCCAAAAGGGAAATCTAGGCAAAAGTTAGAGACAAAATAGAAAATTTGTCCTGATACATTGAGTACCCCACCTTGGGGCAATCTACGAAAAAGTTAGGGATTATGGCAAGTAAATGCATTCGCTTGGTCCTAGTCACGGAGGAAATTTAAAGCAAGTCATTTGGTTCTGATTCATCATTCTCAACCAAAGCCAAGAGCACAACGGATATTGAAGTTGGTAGGAAGAGTAGTGATCATTGTATTCAATGTAGCCTTTTTCCATGTAAATCACCGTTTTCAACTTTTGTAAATATCTATGGAGTCTTGTCATTTATAGACTACCATCCTAATAAATAAAGTTGAGCTTTTTATCCAATTATTTTCTACTCTTATTTATTTCCAGTTAAATAAAATTGAATTTTTATGATGATAAGGAATTAATAAATTAAAATTATTTTTTCTTAAGAATGTAAAAGCAATTACTTTAAGGATAATCGATTTCAGCAAGGAATATCAATAACAGTCCAAGAACGGGTAAGTCTTGACATGCGAAGCCTTGTTGGTCTTCCCCAAGCAGTTTGGTTTGACGATTTTTCCCAAACAGTTCATCATTTGTCCCTAGTAGAGTGGAGCTGGTGATCAATCCCTTTTGAAAACATTTTCCCCCAGCTAAGTAGTAGATTCTCACCCTCAGCAAATAGCTCAGACCTCGTACATAGTTCTATTTCCTGTATTTCCTAGCGAATTTCATCTTCAGATATCAAATATCTCTTGTTCCCGGCAGTATTTGGTTTTGAGCAACGTTTGATCCCATGTGAGGTTGTCTTTCATTTGATATGGTGTTGACTTAAAAGTCCCGCAGAGTTGAATCCTTAATAAATATTTCTCTCTCTCTCTCTCTCTCTCTCTCTCTCTCTCTCTCTCTCCCTAACCAGGATTTAGTTATTCAGAGCTAGATGATTTATTTTGTCATCCTTAGCATTTTGCTCCAGTTGGTGTTTCCATCTTGTTGAGATTAGTCGAGTGTTGCAGTAACGATTCCGATCTGTGATATTTGTATCCTTTGGGATCATTTCTTCAGCATAATTATAATCATATACATACATATTCATGCATAAAGCACATCATCAGATATTTTCATTATGCATTTTATTGCATTTGATTTCTTATTTCTGATCCCTTGCTACGATGATATTATTCCCCATACATGATTTGTGTGTATGTCCTCCTTCAATTGTAGAGTGCCATGCCCTTAATTAGAAAGAGTTTAACCTTTATTATTTCCCCACCGAGTTATTTCCTCGTGGATGATTATTGCTTCAGTTTCCTCCCCAGTTAACTATTTAGAGGGAATCACCCCCTTGAGTTATATCCTTATTGGGTCGAGTCTTTGTTTGACCATTTCTTTCTAGTTACTACCTAGATGGATATTTTGGTCCCTTTATAATGTGTTACCTAGTAACTGGTAATATTCCTCTCAATTTTTTAGTACATTAATTTTCCCAATACCCGGTAAATGTAATTCACTTCCTTTGTTTTCCCCAGCGGATTCATTTTCACGTTCCCCCAGACAGTTTATCCTTGATATGTTCATCATAACCAGTGACAGATATTCTCTTTTTGTGGTTTTCTACCCAGTAAAAAGGTAGTTGTAATCCATATTACATTCCCTAGAGAGTTAATCCTTGATATGTTCATCTTAACCGATGACGGATTTTCTCCTCTTTTCGATCTTCTGCCCAGTAACAAGTAGTTGTAAATCTTGTTAATCCCCTGCTGAGTCTATCCTTGATATGTTCATCTTAATCGGTGACGAATATTCTTTATTAGGTAATCTATCCAGTAACTGATAGATATAATTCCTATTTTTAGCCGGCAGTTTATCCTTGATATGTTCATCCTAACCGATGAAGGATATTCTTCCTTTGAGTTTATCCTTGATATGTTCACTATAACCAGTAACGGATATTCTCTCTTTGGTCTTCTGCCTAGTATCCGGTAGTTGTAAACCCTATTTGATATTTTCCCCGGTAGGGCATTCTTACCTAGTAACTGGTAATGAATACACCTCTTTTTCCTCAGCGTATCATCCTTGATATGATTACCCTAATCAGTAACGGATGATCCTCTGTCAGAATATATTATCTTCCTACCCAATAACCGATAATAGATAATATACTTTTGGTACTTCTATGTTGAAGATAATTCTTCCCCAGTTGACTTTAAGTGTGTATTTCCTCAATGAAGTCGCCATCCCATGTTTGGTTCGAGTATTTAGGTTTTGTTCTGATTTACCCGTTTCCCCTGCAGATTTTCCTTATATCCAACTGAGTCCTTCCATTGATTTATTTTCATAGAATTCCTCTCGTGTCTCCAACAGTTTTCAAGTCATAGCGTGGCCTACGAGCAACTGTTTATCCCCAGAGTCTCTGTATCCCCAGTGAGTGTTCCCTATGGAATGCATTATGCTCCTATGGACTTTCAATCTCTTAAGATTCATTTCCTTTGTGGCAATATTTTCCCCACTGAGATTATTTTTAACATCTCATATCAAATGCATCATGAGGTCTCTTAGGGACCAAAATTTATTTATGTATGTTATTATTTAAGTCCATTCTACTGAGTTGATACGAAGATTTTAACCTTCACATCCTCAGTTAGAATGTCTTTAAATAGGGGCAGCTGTACGACCTAAATTTTGATCCTAAGATCCCTCATGCTATCTCATCTTATGCATTGGTTTTTGGATCACACCTTGGCATCCTCCTTACCCTCATTCATTGACTTTGCATTGGGAGAGGTCACCAAGAAAATTTGATTGTATCATACTTTTTTTTTCATTATTTACTAACCAAAATACCAAAAATATGTTAATGTATAGTTTGTTGCTTTTGTAGGTAGTGTGTGTGTTCACCCATGCTCCATTAAGCTCATACCCAGGGCTTGAGACCCCCAATGCAAGGATGTTAATAACGAGATGGTTCACATTGACTCTATACATCATAGAGGGATCCCCATGATCTTCACATATCATTTTGATCAAGAATTCATCAAGAGTTTGAAGCTTGTTTTCCTTGGAAGCCCTAATTCATATGGGTATCTTGTGTGACTTCCTCAACAAGTTTCTTCAATATTTGATCAAATATTTCAAGGTACACTTCATATTACACTATCTTACACATATATGATCCTCCATGAGTTCCAAATATCAATAGGATGTCAAGTTTGCAAGTTGGTTCATAGTGGTTGACCAGAGAAAGTCAACTGATCAAAACTGGGGTCCCCTAGACCCTATCTCCTACAATTTTTGTTATATGAAAAAATACTCCAACAGAAACGTCACTAGTTATAACGTTCCAAACAACTTTCATGTTGAAGTCAAGATCTAGTTTTGCTTGTAAAGTCATTTTTTATGGTGAAAGATTATAGGTCATTTTGTCTGAACCCTAGTTAGGAGGTCAACTTCCAAGGACCATAACTTTCTCAATTCTTATGAGATGAAAGACATTCAAGTTCCAAAATTAAATTCAATATGTCCTTTTTAACTTTGATGTTTGGAAGAAGTTCAAATTCAACTTTAAAATGTATGTTCCAAGAGGAAACATTACAGGTTATTTTGGGTCATTACCATTGAACAAGTGATTTTCCTCAACTTCTAAAATGTATAACTCCTTCATGAAAAATCCAAATGAGGTCAAATTTGTGACCAAATTGAAGAGGTTTGAAAGAGATACAACTTTTATTAAGGAACTTTTTCCATTTGAAGTCCATAGCAATAGTTATCCAAGGTGAAGAAGTGAACATTTGACTTGGTATTTAGAAAATTTTCAAATATGTTTGATTTTCCAAACTTCCACCTCAAAATTCATCATAATCCAAGCTTCAAATGGAAAAGTGTTCAACATGAAATTTATTCCCTTGATCTCACCTTTCCAAAAAGTTCAAGATCACCTCATTTGGACAAAATTGCGGGACTTGCGCATGGCTCCTTTGTGGGATTTGTTTTGGCAAGTTTTGGATTCAAATGACCATTCCCCTTTACATGCTTCCATGTGATGGTCTTAGTATCTTTAGGCACGAATTGAAGTTGGATTGCATCATTCTTTAGGCTCAAATCATTGCCCATGCATCCATGCACTATGGTTTCCAATTTTAGCAAATTTTCAACTGGTGAAAAATGAATTCCCTTGCCTATTTAAACAAGCTCATGGCCTCAGAAGTAACACACACACCTTGCCCAAGCTTTGCCAAGGGAACTCAGAACCTCACACCAAAAAATTCCTTGAAGATTTCTTTGAAATCGAGTTTGAATTTCACCTTCTATTTTGAAGTTCAAACTCCAAGGATTTATTTCCTTTTTCATCTCAATTGATTACTACAAGCAAGAGGAGCAAGAATCAAGCAAATCCAGATCAAGATCAAGCTGAATCGAAGTTACTCGAAGGTGAAATTTCAGAAACTTCTTTTCTTCGATTCTCCCTTATTTATCAATTATTTTGATTGATTTTTGGTTGGCTGAAGTCCTACCAATGTAGGCAACAAGATTGAGTTGATGTGAGGTCAAATCGAAGCAACTCAGTTCATGATCATCAAAATTCAAATCCCTGTATCTTTTTATACACTTGGAATTGGAGAAAATTGAGGCCATATTCGAGCTCCTTGTCATTTTTTCTTTAAATCCATGTCCTTGTTTTTCATTTCCATGGTGGTTGGTGATGGACCAGTCCGGTGAGGTCCACCGGAGAAGAAGACCAAAGCTAGGGCTCCGTTGATGTGTTGGCGTGTCCAAAACCATTGGATCATAATCTCACGTATTAATCTTAGTCATTTGTTTTGATTACCAACCATGTGACGTGTTAACTGAAGACTATGGTAGATGGCGCGCGTGTGGCGATCAGATCTGCCACCTTAATTAATGAGGGAGATCTGATGGGCCGTGTTTTTTTTAATTTCTTTTTATTTTCTGATTTTATGTTTAATCCTTTTATTTTGTTTTATTCATATTAATTTCATTTTTAATCCAAAAAATATGGGACTTTCACCAAAAATCTTTAAATATTTTTCTCTTCCATATTCTGAATTAAAATTATTTTTTGAATTAATTTTGATATTTTTCATGAATTAAATGTTTTTGTGCATATTTTTAATTGTTTAAAAATACTTCTGACTTTTCAAAATTCATAAAACTTTTTGTCTAAGGTCCTTTGACCTTGTTTGACCTAGGATAAATCTCTTGGTCATTTATTTGGTGTTTTGAAGAGATTTTAGGTTTTGACCAAATTAAATTGTATTTTAATTCAATTTTAAATTCATTTGTTGGATTAAAATTATTGGATTTAGGGGATTTCATCTCCCAAAATGAATGAATGATTTTAATTTGATAAAATTCCTCCCATGACCAATTTGTGTTTCTCTCTTTCCTATCCCTCTTCATCTTCATCCATATTCTTTCCCATTCCTTTCATTGACCAATGAAATATCAAATGTCTTAAGGCTATCTAGTTCATCAATGACTTTGTGTCAGATGAACCAATACAAGTATGGATGAGATATGGTCATCCCTCTTGATATTTTCTTTTAGTGTGTGGTATGATTTAGGAGTTCGGTTCATTATACCAAATCTCAAACATGCATTAACACCTAAATTTTTATTGGCCGACCTTAGATAGTTGCAACTTCTACATAAGTCCAATTGCGATTGCTTAACATAGAGCTAAATTTGACCCTAAAAGCATAGCATTCTAGTAAGTGAGATTGTAAGTCTCCCATCCTTGATGGTATTGTGTGGAAACTTGACATTTTTTCCTTCCTATGAAAGATGTCTTGGTTTAAGGATTCATGCTTGTGAATGGATGGTTGAGTGTTCTCCAAAGAATGATTTATCAATTAAAAAGCAAAACATCACTAACACTTGACTAACCTTTGACTAACATTTGACTAACTCTTATTAATATTGCTTTAGTTTCAAGTCATTTACTTCATGCAATTTAATTTTCAGTCATTTACCATTCATTTCCATTTACATTTCATTTTACTTGTTTATGTTTATGTCATTTTCACTTTGCTCATTTGAGCCATATCTTGTGATTGTATATATTTGTTTGTGCATTTTGATTTTGTTTGTGGTCTTAGGACCTTAAAATATCTAATAAACAACAAAAAACCTAAAAAATAATTGGTGGGCTGTTGATCTTGATCTGAAATTTTGGACTTAGGATTAAGCAACATTCCCTATGCCAAAAGGACTTGGCCAATGCCAACATTGTGAGACCAAGTGATTGTGTACTGAGCCTTCATTTGATGCAAGCCCCGAACCATATTTTCATCTGTTACTTTGTCTCAGTGCTAATTGTTATTTTGATCTTGTGTCTGATGCTTGCTCTGAGTTGATCGAGGAACATTTCATCTGATACATGAGAAGACAAAAGAAGACTGCTAGCTATGGAGTTGCTTACTTGGATATGGCATCTTTATTTGATGCCTTGATCCTCATGATGCCTAATATTGCTAGTTTCTTGTTGATTATTGCTTGATTCAAAGTCCAAGGGAAAATGGGTTTCTATATGACATTCTTGTCTGTTGGATTGCATCTCATTGGTCAGATCTTTTCAACTTTTAACTTTTAATTTATGCTTAGGATATCCTCTTCATCTTCTCCCACTTCTTAAATTTCAAAATCTCCTCCCCCCCCTCTCCTCAAAAACTTTCTTTGCTTGTGATTTCAAACATAAACCTTATTTCAAGTAGAAACTTTAGCCTTCTGCCATTGAACTTTCAAACTCTTTCTTAAATCAAACTTGTAAATAAATCTAATCATATTGACTTAAAATTTCAAAAGACAAAAAGAACTAACAACTCCATTCAAACCTTTGGCCCTTTGTGCCCTTCTCAATTAAATTTTTGTTAAAAGCAATCCACCAACTTTGAAACTTTTACCATAAACAACGAGGTTTTGATCCCTCATTTTTATGTTGGTACGTAGGCACAAGTCTGAAGGTCTTGTCAAACACAAAAATATAATTAATGAATTCTTTTCTCATCCTCACACTCTATTTTCCTCAAACATCATTTATACCAAAAAAACACATACACACATAAAATAGGGCTCCTTAGGAGTACCTAGGACAGTTTGGGTGCTAACACCTTCCCTCTGTGTAACCAAGCCCCTTACCTGTAATCTATGGCATTTTATTAGTTTTGATTTGAAAATTTCTTATCTTTGGGTTGTGTTCATACTTTTCCATTTTCCTTTCGAAACAATAAAAGCGTGGTGGCGACTCTTGTTTTATTGACGTTAAACTTATCCATAGTTTGATGGTCATGAATTTACCGCTACAACCTCTGATTAAGAAGGTTCCTCCATCGTCTCTTCTTCCTGCTCCAGAAGTTATTCCACCTCATTCTCCAGCTCAGGCTACTTTGGTTTCCTCTAAGATAACTCTTGAAGCTGGAAGTGGTTCTAGGGTTAAGAAGATTGTTATTTTTGATGAATTCATTATGAAGACTTTGGAGCACCCAATGGCTGAGAATTCTGAAGTTAAAGAGAGACTCAAGAAACAGGATGAGAAGGTATCAAAGATTGAAGGGATCCTTGGATTTATCTTATCATGACTGTCACCCCCTCTTTAAACCCTAGTTTTTAAAACTTTGTGTTATCTTTGTTTTTCATTTCAGTACTTGATTATCTTTTTTAATGAAATGAAATTTTATTTTGGTTTACTTTGTCTTTACTTATTTTTGAATGATGACAAAGGGGGAGAAAGAATGTCTGATTTTCATATATCTAATTCCAATTCTGAAATCCAAACATGTTTCTAACTGATTATTCTGACATTTGTAACCTCTCTGAGAAATTTGATAAAGTTCATCATGTTAACCAAGTGTTTCAGGTTCCAAGGCATTAACCAAGCTGAATTAAGTTCTTATGAACCAGGCTTATATTCTGAACAATGAACGAGGCTTATGTTCTAAATAGTTAACCGAGCAATTTGTAGTTAAACAAACATATTTATGTTCTGAACTAAGTTTAAGAGAACCATGTGTGTTTTGAACAAGGAGTATACAAGATCTGAACCAGACGAAGTTCTGAACCAAATGTATACAAGTTTTGATAACAACCAGGCATGTATAATACAAAAATATGTGAGTACAACTTCCATTAGATGTGTTTTGTATAATATCAAAACTATGATAATTTAGTGTAAATGTATATTGGATGGTATCCTCTGAATCTCTATGTGCGTCTTAGCATTAGGAAGGATAAAAGCATTTGGAAATAATGTGGGAAAGGTCTCATGCATCAAACATGCATAAAAAAATAAATTTTTTATTACATTTTGAATCTTGTGTTTGTTGTATTGATCATTAACCATTTGGTTGTGACTGGATATCTTAGAACAATAAACACCATATAAAATTCCAAACTTTGTTTTTCGCACACCAAGTGTTCGACAAATTTCTTGACTTAGTTTTTTGTGTGTGAATATCATTGGAGATAGACTTTTACTTTTGTAGAGTATTCAATTAGTTGTGCTTAATAGTTGTTGATCGACTTGTGGATTATTATCATTTAGTTGGTACTATTACGCATATTCGGGCTTTTCAATATAAGGTTCGGTTAGGCGATTTTGAATTTGGGAAATAATTGTAACATGCTTCCGCACCAAAAAAATTCTAAATCAAAGTTTCAAACAATTTTTTAACTTGGGGTCTATTCACCCCCCTCTAGATATAGGTCTATCTTCTAACACAAGACATATGATGTAAGAACAAAGTTGGTTCTACAATATATCTCTAAGATTTTGATGATAACAAAGGATGAAACCAAAAATGATACTCTAACGAGATTTTTCTTAGTGTGCAGGACTCTGAACATTTACGCAAGATTCTGACTATACATCAGATACAAATTATTAGATGATCAGATGCCACTCAAAAAGGAATACATCCAAAAGGTTCTGATTCTGTTCAACGCAGATACCAGCGCAATAGTAAGAAGTCAAAAGCTCTGACAAAAGACTACTGGAATCAGACTCTAATACTTAAGAAGTCTATATCACTGAGAAGCTCTGATGAAGTCAGACATAATCAGCCTCCGAAGACAAACTATGGTATATCAAGACTCTGATGCAGACTCACAAGTCCAGAACACGTAACGGAAAGGAATCTCATTATGGAAAGGAAGTATTTAAAGAAAGGAATCATGAGGCAGACAAAATGGTTTTAGAAAGAAATAACAGAAGTAATGACATTAATTATTCTTCAATGACCAAGATCCAGTCATCACTCCAACGGTCCTTCACAACGACTATATAACGGACTGATTGCTTCTCTAGAGAGACACACTTGAGACACACAGAAATATAATTCACTCTCTTTTTTTTTCACGAGTTGCTGCTCTTACGTGAAAAACTTTTGCTCTCATATTTTCTGTAATACTTTCTTGTTGTTAGAAGCACTTTACATTACAATTTACCTTTGTTTAAATTATTTCCTCAAGTGACTCTGCGCAGTCTGAATACTTGAGAGGGCTAAGAGATTATTCTCTTGGACGATTGGTTGTGTAATCTTTCAAGATTTGTGGATTAAGTCCTTTTTGAAGGCGAAATCACCTTGGCCGGGTGGACTGGAGTAGCTTTGAATTTCAAGCGAACCAGTATAAAATTATGTGTGTTTTGAATTCTGAAAAAGCATTTATTTCCAAAACAATTCGAACCCCCCTTTCTTGTTTTTCTCAACCTTCATATGAAAGATATGACAAATCATGCTCTGTGATAAGACTGATAACCAGACTTTCAGACACTCAAGCAAAATAGTAACCAGGCTTCTGCCTTATGAGAAGTTATTTCTTTCATGCTGATTAAGATTTTTATATGCGTTAAGATTATTTTAAGTCTTAAATTGAGGGGGAACTTGCAAATCTAACTCTGATATTCTAAGCTAAAATCTAAGGGGAGCTTACAAACCTCACTCTGATATTTTTATGTGACTAAACCTAGTAAATATTTCTCATCAAAATAGATTTTATCGTCATAAAAAAGGGGGAGATTGTAAGAACAAGATTTGGTTATGCGTATGGTCTTTAGTTTTGATGATAATAGTGCATTGTTTCTTAGAGAATAATTATGTACACTAATGGTTTTTATCTAGCGTGTAGCTTTTGCTAACAAGTTATAACTTTGAAGCATTAACGTGTGACGTCATCCGATTTTGGAATCAACACACTCTGACTCTGAAGAGATACAAGTGTTTCAATAGTTGCTGTCAAGTTCTAGAAAGCTCTTAGACAACGGTTCTGATGAACGTTTATGCTAAAGCTTCTGACTGTGACTCTGATTGAAGAGCCTCTGAAGGATTATCAGCCTTCAAGATTCTGCGCTCAAGTTCTAAAGACTGTGAAGACCAGGTTCTGAAGAACTGTGTCAAGACTCTGAAGACCGACATTCTGAAGATTCTCCAAACTAGTCTCTTGACCTTCTAAGCATACTTCAACATCATTTCATCATAATCCTCCGTAGATTAGAAGATTAGAAGATAAGATCAAAAAAATTTGCATCAGAAAAATAATATACAGTACAAGATCACCCTTCCATCCACTACGCTGATTTTGTGGGCTAAGGACAATACTATTGTGCCATTTTGCCTCCTATATGCAAACCGTTATACAAAGAGATAACTACAATTTTCTATTCCAAATCTACCCTCCAACGGATTTTTTAACCGCCTATATAAAGGAGATTTGAAATACTGGAAGAAGTTGCTCAAGCTCATGCTAATTCGTTGTGCAATACTATGCTCATACACAACGCTCTTTTGATGAAGTATATATTTTTTGTGTATAGTCTTTGTAAACACACATTAAGTTTATTCTCGTTATTGTGTGAAAATATTCATTGTACTTAACTTGTGTTAATCTTCTTTTTTATAAGCAATACTTGTAAACACGCATTTGTAAATCTCAAAGTTGTTTGGATGGTTTCCTTGAGTGACTAGGTTTTAGTCAGATAGACTCAAGAAGACAAAGACGGTTTGTCTTTGTGGTGTCGGTAATCAGTTTCGGTTATAGTGGATTAAGTCCTTGTTGAGAAGGAAAAAGCACCTTGGTATGGTGGGCTGGATGTAGCTTCGTTAACAGTGAACCAGTATAAAAATAACCTTGTTATTTTTATTGTTCATGTTATTGTTTGATTGAGTTGGTTTCGAAAAAGCTTTCATTTTTAGAAACCCAATTCAAACCCTCATTTCTTGTTTTTCTTGCCACCTTCATACATACTACATCTAGTAGCATGTACTCTATTTACGGACAAGTCTGGTGTTTACATTGATGCTCAGTATATGTGGCTATTTAGTATCCTTGACGATACCAGATGGTCTTGGGGGTGCACTGCGTTCACCATCCTATATACATCACTTGGAGTAGCGACAACCTTTGAGACCAGACAACGTGCTAGTTATTTGAGTCTATTACAGATATACTTGAAATTATTATTTATTGTTTAGTTCTTATTTAATTGTTACAAATAAAACTTATTAATTATTATTTGTTGTATCTTTGTTCTTATATCAATGCTGGATATACGAGCATTTCCCCATTATCTGTGACAAGAGGGTGAAACATTCCTCTCGGAGGCCCCACAGACAAGAAAATGGAAGTCCAGGAAGGCACATCCTGGTGGTGTTACGGAGTACAAGAGGAGGCTTGATGTGTTGATTATAAATGATGTCATATGGACACCATACACTGATCATAGATTCCACAATGACTTTGATGACTCTTCTTTATATTCAGGTTGTATGCGGTGGGAGACCTTAGCCGCTAGACACTTGCCTGAGAGGTGTCTTCGACAATATAGTTATGTCCAAGGCATCCCATGACTAGTTAGGTAACTCAGCATTCCATAATGGTCTCTTACTAACACTGAACCGCTGACGAGCTATCTCAAATCCGATCTCCCTTCTAAAACTGAACATACTTGGTTTATCTTCTAACCTCCATTTGGTCCATACATGTTTCACTTGGAATAGGCAACCATGTCCTCGAGTCTCTTCTTAGACTTCACCACTACCTTAGGCTCCCAACAAAACTGAACGTCCTTACCCCTCAAGTCTTCAACCACTTGCAAGATACCATTCCAAATATATATATTCCATTAAGTACTCTCGTTCTTCCAAAATATTTTAGTGGCCTTAGAAACTGAAACACTAATACACTACCTCACTTCCAGACCTCATGGCATATGCGTAACATAACCATCCCTTCTCCTTTACCATACAGAATTATTCACAATACTATTCCATATTAGTGAGTGTATCTTATTCCACTAGCAAATTCACTCATTCCTCAAAATTCTGACAAACTCACCCGATAGAATTCCTTAACTTCTCAACTCCGTTAACACCGTAGAATCGCTTGAATGATACACTACTCTTCAATTCCATAATACCCAAATCACAACGCCTCTGAAACTTCAACTGGGCCATCTAGTTCTCCTTACTTTCTAACTCTTGGCTTGAGCCTATTCTCAAAGCGCAAGTTCAACCCACACTTCGGAGTCCTCGTGGTCGCTCAACCATGATCCTACCTACCATGCACATAACATTAGGTTGATCAGGCCCAATACTATATACAGTGATATTAAGAATCATGTTGGCTAAACACACATATGAGGCAGGAATAGATTTACTTATGGTGTTTCAAGGCTAGGTCGAGAATCGACCTGCTCTGATACCAACTGTAACAACCCGTATAATATATATCTAGAATAATATCATACAAGTGTTAAATTTTGGTACTGTCACAACATAAGTGCCTAATGGCATCAATATATATACATGTCCAAACTAAAACATCACTGGAACATGTTATACAATATTATGGTGAGGTTTTTACTAGATTATCTCGAGCTGCACACATAGCCTGTGTGGGGCCTATTTAGACATTATTGTTATTTTTATGTATTATTTGTATATTACGTGTAACAACACTTTTTATTAGATAATATTTTGGATCTTCCTTTGATGCATGATGAACATAATTAACATTTGACAAAGGATTACATAACGTAAGAAAACAAAATAAATATGAAAATATAAATACTACAAAATGATTATGGACGTTTAGTCATCTTAATCATGTTGTCGGCAGATCTTGAAATCTTCACTTCTAACTCGATCGACCCCTTTATTAGCCTACAACAAAATGATCTCCACATAACTATCACATCTTCATCGGTCTTCAACTCAATAAGGTTGTATTTCACCCTTCCATTATTATCAATCCAATCTTCGCGAAACTCGGTATTTTTCACCTTTATGTTATCGGTATCAAACAATAATTCATTCAATTTGGATGTCAAGACAACGAGAGATGTTGTGCTTTCCGGAAGCCAAAACTCTACGGAAGGTGTAATTTAGTTGAACTACACTTCCTCCTTTATCAAAAATTGAGGAAGATACATTTTGAGATGTTTTTCTCAAATAACAAATGACCCCTATTTATACAAATTTGAATTCACTCTGACCATACAAAACGGTCGGTACAATCACAACCGTCTAAAACTGTCGACAAAATTCTGACCGTTTAAAATATCATAAAATTAAACTACCCAAAATTTTACTTTGATTAAAATTTTCAACAAAATATGATACTTTTTAACATTTTTCAATAAAATTGTAAACTCTCAGATTTTTTAGAAATTCTGATATATCAAAAATTCTTAATAAACTATCGAAAATTTTGATGGTACAAAAATTTTTAGTTTGACTATCGAAAATTTTATAAGCAAACTAGGAGCAAATTTTTAGCAAAAACATTTATAAAGTTATAAAATTATGTGGGATGGTAAGGAGTGACAAGTTAAATGCTACATATTTTTGTCTAAGAGGATATGATGCTTCATACAAACACTATAACTTAGAAAGGCAACAAAATTAATTAAACCGCATACATGCCATATGTCACCATCTCCTTGATAGTAACTACCAGCCCAACATTACATGCAGACTATTAGGTAATGCCGTCCTTGTATTACCATAATAAGGGTTATATTTATATATCATGTGGGATGTTCTATTAATTCATTTTTTGGTTTGTTTAACACTTGTTGATATTTATGACAACATAATATATGTATAATATTTGAGTAATATTAAATTGTAAACTTTTTACAAAATTTATCTTAAAATTAAAAGTTTCTATTATCATTTAGATAATTTTATAAAATTTTACAGAATTTTAAAATTATTTAAATATGTAATTAAAACAAAAAATCAAGATTAATAATAATTAATAAAATCACGCAATATAAATTTTGATAGGTCTCAATAATATATAAAATTTTAATTCAAGTGACAAATTTTAAAATATGAATCACTCCCTATAATGATTGAAGTGGATAAATAGTTGCTTGAAACACGATACTACCTAATTTGAAAATAATTTAATATTTATAGAGTAGTTTTTTATCAGGGAGCAGTGAACATTATGGAACTTCTTCTTCTTTAAAGTAACATTTTTGTAAGAGACACACAAATATTTATCCAAAACTTTAAGGTGATACGTGGGTGGATTGTCTCACTTATAAATGCTCAAGTGTCCGTATTTCCAACTAATATGAGACTATTACTCACACTTGTTACATTCTCAACGCTCCCCCTCAAGTGTGAATCCACAATACTTCCCCTCAAGTGAAAGCTCTTCTTACTTCCACAACTACTCTTGTATCGCACGAAATGTTTCTTACTCACCATCCTTGTGGCGCCGTTGACACTCTTCAATGAAACACTTCTTACACACCATCCTTGTGACACCGTTGACTTTCGATACAAGTAAGTTGATCCATTTTGTTGGAAATTCACCAAAATCTATAGAGAATTCCACTGCAATCTTGAGGAACAAGATTCAATCACACCGATCAAATTCTCTTGTTCTTCACTTCTCTCGAGTGAAACAACCAGCCTTGGTTGCAAGATTGCGCTACACAATTTTAATGGAAAAAGAAAGAAAAAATGAATTTGGGAAGAAAAGAAAATTTAGGATTTACGAGAAAAGGAAGAAGAAGAAGAAATTTATGCTCTACTCTCAAACTGGGAAATTTATTTTTTACAACTGCAAGTCTTTGTTATTACAATGATACAGGTTACTCCCTATTTATAGATGTTAGGTTTGCTTGCTCCTCAAGCAAATCCAAAATACCTAATTCTGGTAACACTACAAAATTAGACCTAAGTCGAAATTCCTATCAAGGTACACTCCTTCGACGTTTCGACATCTATCACAATTCGACATTTCCTTGCTTCTGTCGAGAAATTTGCTTCAACACAAGGAATTACAATTTAACACACCACCTATGTCATTGTGTCTAAACTATCTACATTCATTATAGACTTTAACTTCTTAAACACTTCTACTTGTACTCTTTTCGTCATAATATCTGCAATCTGATTCTCAGTTCTGTAGTATTCCAAGTTCATCTTCATTTCTGCGACTTGCTCTCGAAGATAATGGGACCTCATTTCGATGTGCTTAATTCGTCCATTTGCTATCGGATTCTTGGCCAGATTGATAGCAAACATGTTATCGGTCTTTATGGTAATCGCTCCAAGACATTTCGTTGCAATCTCTTCGACCAAATTCACCATCAACATTGCTTGACATGCATAAAAAGAAGCAACTATGTACTCTGCTTTACATGACGACAGTGTCACTACTGGTTCCTTTCTTTAACTCCAAGCATCTGGTGTACCACCTAGCATAAAAACATAGCTACTTGTTGATTTTCTATCCTCATTATCTCTACACCTACTTGACTCGGTGTAATCCAATAGCTTGCATTCTTTTTCTTCATCAGTTATAGGAAACAAAATGCCATAGTCGAGAGTTTCTTTGAGATACCTTATCATCCTCTTCGTCGCTGCTAGGTGTGATACTTTTGTCTTCTGCATGAATCTACTTTCCACATACATTGTATGCTAGATCAGACCTTGTGTGACAAATATTAAAGTGATCTAATGAGTCTTTTATACTGCGTTGGATCGACATCATCGTCCTCTCTGTCTTTCGATATTGTAATTTGGGCTCAGTTGGAGTCGAAGTTGGGTTGCAATCTTGCATCTCAAATTTCTTTAGTATTTCTCCCGCATATCTTCTTTGGTGCATCATCAAGCTTCTACTACTCTTGTAGAATTCGATACCAAGGAAGTATGAGAGATTTCCTAAGTCTGACATTTCAAACTCCTCACTTAGGTCATGTTTAAAGTCTTTGATATTCTTCTTGCAACTTCCTATTAACAACAGGTCATCGACATAGAGACATAGTATAAGCAATTCATTATTTCTTCTTCTTACATATATTTCATGCTCAGTAGTGCATTTCACATTCTTTCTCCCTTCGGAAACTGTCTATCTTCTTATTCCGAGCTCTTGGAGCTTGCTTAAGTCCATATAGGGCTTTATGCAGCCTATATACC
Source organism: Lathyrus oleraceus (assembly GCF_024323335.1). Classification (NCBI taxonomy): domain Eukaryota; kingdom Viridiplantae; phylum Streptophyta; class Magnoliopsida; order Fabales; family Fabaceae; genus Lathyrus; species Lathyrus oleraceus. The sequence continues at coordinate 373,416,208 of NC_066583.1, read as the reverse complement.
CTATTTCTTCGCCATGTTTCACAAACCTAACTAGTTGTGCAACATAAATTTCTTCATCTAATGGACCATTCATGAATGCACATCTCACATCCATCTGACATGTGTGCTAGTTGTTCATGTTTGCCAGACTAACAACCAACCTGATTGTTTCGATCCTAGCAATAGGTGCAAAAACATCATCGAAGTCGATTCCTTCCTTCTGAAGAAATCCTTTCTCCACATATCTTGCCTTGTTTCGAGTTACCTCACCTTTGGGATTCAACTTCATCTTGTATACCCAATTCACATCAATTTCCTTCTTTCCTTGAGGCAACTCGACAAGTGACCAGGTGTTACTGACTTTGATGGACTCCAGTTCCTCATTCATTGCTTTCACCCACTTTGAATGCTTTAATGCCTCAGATGCATTGACAAGTTCAAAATCTGCATAGAAAGCACAGTGTACCAGCTCACTTTCATCATCGACCATATCATCTGATGTAATTACACAGTCTTGCAAAGGTGTAGATATTTTCCCTGTCCTTTGAGGTCTGCTTATGCTTGCTTAACCTATGACTTCTTCTTGTCAAACTTCTCTTTTGACTTCACTTACTGGTTCTTCACTTAGGATTCTCATTGAATCCTTCTTGACATTTTCAGTCTAATCACATTCCTTAAGCTCATCTATGATCACGTCCCTGTTGATCGCTACTTATTTTTTCACTGGTTCGAATAACTTGTAACCTCCAATCAAATGATATCCTATTAGGATCATCTAACTCGACTTATCATCAAGTTTTCTTCTCAACTGATTTGGCACATATCTATGTGTTATTGATCCAAATACTTTCAGATGAATCAAGTCGGGCTTGACACCAGACCAACATTCTTCTGGCGTTATTCCATCTATCTTATTCATCGGACATCTGCTTAAAATATATCTTGTTGTCGACATAGATTTTCCTCATAATACTTTGGGTAGATGCATGCGTTCAACATACTTCTAACCATATTTGTAAGACCCCAATTTTGACCCTAAGATCCCTCATGCTATCTCATCATATGCATTAGCATTGGGATCACAACTTGGCATCCTCCTCGCCCTTCATTCATTGGGTTTGCATTGGGAGAGGTCACCAAGCATGTTTGGTTGTGTCATACTTTGTTTTTCTTTTTACTAACCAAAATACCAAAAATATGTCATTGTATAGTTTAACTCTTTTGTAGGTAGTGCACATGCTCACATATGTTCTATCAAGCTCATATCTAGGGTTTGAGACCCTTAATGCAAGGATCTCAATCAATAAATGGTTCACATTGGCTCTAGTATCATATATTTATACCTATGATATTCACATGTTATTTTGATCAAGAAATCATCAAGAGTTTGAAGTTTGTTTGCCTTGGAAACCCTAATTCATTTGGGTATCTTGTGTGACTTCTTCAACAAGTTTCTTCAACAATTGATCAAAATTTTCAAGGTATACTTCAAATTACATCATATTATGCATATATGATCCTCCATGAGTCCCAAAAGTCAAGAGAATGTCAATCTAGCAAGTTGGTTCATGGTGGTTGACCAGAGAAAGTCAAGTGGTCAAAACTGGGGTTCCCTAGACCCTATCTCCTACAAATGTTGTCATGTGTAAATAATTCCAAGAGAAAAGTTACTATAAATTACATTCCAAACAACTTTTATGTTTAAGTCAAGATCTAGTTTTGCTTGGAAAGTCATTGTTTATGGTGTAAGATTATTGGTCATTTTGTCTAAACCCTAGTTTGGAGGGCAACTTCCCAAGACCATAACTTGCTCAATGTTTATGATATGAAATCTATTCAATTTGAATGATCAACTTCAGGATATCTACTTCAACTTTTATGTTTGGAGGAAGTGAAAATTCAACTTTAAAATGCATGTGCCAAGAGGAAATATTATAGGTCATTTTGGGCCAATACCATTGAATAAGTGATTTTCCTCAACTTTTAAAATGCATAACTCTTTCATGCCAAATCCAAATGAGGTCAAATTTGTGACCATGTTGAATAGGTTTGAAATATCTACAACTTTGATAAATAAACGTTTCTAATTTAAAGCCATAGAAAAAGTTATTCAAGGTGGAAGAAGTGAACATTTGACTTGAGACTTAGAAAATTTTCAAATATGTTTGATTCCCCAAACTTCCACATCAAAATTCATCATGATCCAAGCTTCAAATGAAAACGTTTTCAACATTTATGTTGTTCCCCTTGATCTCACCTTTCTAAAAAGTCCAAAGTCATTTCATTTGGAAAAAGTATGAGGTACTTGTGCATGGGTGTAAGTTGAAGCACCATTTGGATAATTTCAAGTTCCAATTTCCACACGCACTTGCATGAGCTTCTAACATGATTTCAACATATTGTACATTGGACTTTGGATCAGATGGCATCATTTCATAGGCCTCATGCACTCCCATGCATCCATGTAAGGGAGAATTTGAAAATTTGCCAAATTTGGAAGTGTGCAAATATCATTCACATTGGCTATAAATAGGACCCTTGATGATCAGAAATGGGATCCCTTTTGCCTAAGCTTCGACCCCCTTCTTACCCACACACTATTGAAAGGATAATCTTGAAGGTTTCTTGAGTAACCGAGTTTCAATTCTCCTTCTGTTTTAGGATTGAAACTCCAAGAGTCCAAGCTTTCTAACCATTCAAATTATCTTCTGCAAGCTTCTAGAGTCAAGCCAAGCCAAATTGGAAGCAAGATCAAGCTAATCAGAAGCTCCTCGAAGGTGAGATTTCATAAACTTTTCTTCTTCGATTCTCCCTCATTTCGTATCCATTTTTAATGATTGTTGGTTTGCTGAAGTCATACCAATGTAGGCAACAAGATTGAGTTGCTTTGAGGTCAAATCGAAGCAACTCAGTTCATGATCCTCAAAATTCAAATCCCTGTATCTTTTCATATACTTGGAATTTGACTAAATTGATGCTAGATTCGAGTTCCTGAGCATTTTTTCTTTAAATCCATGTCTTGATTTTTCATTTTGGTGATGGTTGATGGTGGACCTGTCCGGTGAGGTCCACCGGAGAAGAAGACCGAAGCTCTGGCTCCGGTGATGTGTTGTCATGCATCTCATTCATAGGATCCTTTTAAAACGTTTTAATCTCACACGTTGTTTTTGAATACCAGCCTATGGCACATTGACTGCAGTGCACCATGGAACGCGTGCTTTCATCCATCCGATCTTCCACCTCAATTAATGAGGGAGATCAGATGGATCTCATTTTTTTTTAATTTTTGAATATTCCACTTAATTGCTTATTTTTTATTAATTCATATTAATTTCATTATTGATCCAAAAAATACAGGACTTTCACCAAAAACTTTCAAATATTTTTCTCTTTCCTTTTTTGAGTTAAAATTATTTTTTGGATTAATATTGATATCTTTCATGATTTAATTGATTTTGTGCATATTTTTAATTGTTTAAAAATACTTTTGACTTTTCAAAAATAATGAAATTTTTTCTCCAAGGTCCTTTGACCTTGTTTGACCTATGATAAATCTCTTTGCTATTTATTTGGTGTTTTAAAGAGGTTTTAGGTTTTTGATCAAACATAATTTAATTTAATGCATTTTAATTTGATTTTTTAATTTTTTAATTGTGTGAAAATTATGTTGAGCCATTTTTATTGACTTGTGAAGTTTGACTATGCGCTTGGGCCTTGGTCAAGGTTGATTTGACTTTTGTTGGATTAAAACCATAGGATTTAGGGGATTGATGAAATGTACACTTCATCTCCCAAAATGAATGAAGGATTTTAATTTGATAAAATTCCTCCCATGACCAATTTTGTATTTGTCTCATTTCCCCTTCGTCTTCATCTTCAATCCCTTTATATCTCATCCCTTCCATTAGCCAATGACATCTTAATATCCTAAGGCTAATTGGTTCATCAATAACTTTATGTTAGATGAACCAATACAAGTATGGATGAGATTAGGTCCATCCTTTGATCATTTTTATTTTTGTGTGTGGTATGTTTTAGGAGTGTGGTTCATTATACCATATCTCTAACATGCATTAACACCAAAATTTCTATTTCCCGAGCTCAGATAGTTGTGACTTCTACATAAGTCCAATTGCGATTGCTTAACATATCGCTAAATTTTGACCAAAAGGCATAGCATTCTAGTAAGTGAGATTGTAAGTCTCCCCCCTTTCATGGTATTGTGTGGAAACTTGACCTTTTTTCCTTCCTTTGAAAGATGTCTTGGTTCAAGGATCCATGCTTGTGAGTAGAGGGTTGAGTGTTCTCCAAAGAATGACTTAAACAATTGAAAAGTAAAACTCCACTAACATCTAATCAACTAACATTTGACTAACTTTTATTATCTTGCTTTTAATTTCAAGTCATTTACTTTATGCAATTTAAATTCAAGTCATTTACCATTTGCCATTTTACATACCATTTAACTTGTTTATATTTATGCCATTTTTACTTTGCTAACTTGGGCCTTATATTGTGATTGTATATATATTTGTTTGTGTACCTAATTTGTGTTTGTGGTCTTAGGACCTTTAAATACTTAATAAACGACAAAACCCCTAAAAAATGTTTGTGTGGACTGTTGGATTTGATATGAGCTTTGGACTTAGAATTAGGCAACATTCCCTATGCAAAAGGACTTGGCCAATGCTAACATTTCTGAAACCAAGTTCTTATGATTTGAATTCTCATCTGATGCAAGTGTTGAGATCCACTTGAGTTCATCTGCTATATGGTCTTGACGCAAATATTACTATGAAGTTGCTAGCTTGGATGTGGTTATCTTTATTTGATTCCTTGTTCCTCATCTTGCTTGCTTATTGATATTGCTTGATTTAAATTCCAAAAGGAAAAGTGGGTTTCTATATGACATTCTTGTCTATTGGATTGCATCCCATTGGTCATACTTTTCAACTCTTAACTTTTAAATTTTTGCTTAGGATTAGTCTCTTAATCTCCTCCCACTTCTTAAATTTCAAATCTCTTCCCCTTTTCAAAACCTTCTTTGCTTGTGATTTCTAAACTTAGAATTTATTGCAAACTAGAAACTTTGGCCTTATGCCATTGCATTTTTGAACTCTTTATCTTAATCAAACTTGTAAATGAACTTAACCATATTAACTTAAAATTTCAAAAGACAAAAATAACTAACACTCATTCAAACTCTCTTAGGCCTTTTGTGCCTCTTTTAAACTTAAATTTTTGTTAAAAGCAATTCACTCACTTTGAAATTGATACCACGAACTACGAGGTTTTGATCCCTCATTTTATCTTGGTACGTAGGCACAAGTCTGAAGGTCTTGTCAAACACAAAAATATAATTAATGAATTCTTTTCTCATCCCCACACTCTATTTATTGCAAACATTATTTTATACCAAAAACACATATGCACACAAGAAAGGGCTCCCTAGGAGTAACTAGGACACTTTGGGTGCTAACACCTTACCTCTGTGTAACCAACCCCCTTACCTGTAATCTCTGGTATTTTATTAGTTTTGATTTGAAAACTTCTTATCTTTGGGTTTTGTTCTTACTTTTCCCTTTTCCTTTGGAAACAATAAAAGCGCGGCGACGACTCTGGTTTTATTGACGTTAAGTTTATCCATAGCTTAATGGTCATGAATTTACCGCTACAGAAATTAAGTGGCAACTCTGTTGTGGAGTAGTCCTCAGTGGGTTTAGCCTACCCTTTTATTGTGTATATAATTGTATATTTGATGTTCGTATATTTGTTTTGTGTGATATAATCTGCTTGTTGTGATTGGTGATCTCTGAGTGGTGAGACAAGTTCTAACCCGAACTTGAGTGCAATTAAGATAGGAGGATGGTATAGTCATGTTCGACTTGTGTGGAGTAGTCCTTAACAAGTTGGCTTGAGACCCATCTACTCAGTGGAGTCCCTTTTGGAGCTATTGATGTCACACAAGTTATTTGTGGTTAGGAATTATTTTCTCTGACTTAAGGTCCGAGAAGCTGAGGACCATAGATCATTTAACCCAACATGGCCTATTTTAGGACGCAGTGCGGAGACTGTTCAAGTGTATACTTGATAACAGTTGTTACGTGATACTACACTCATACGAGTTTCTCTTGAGAATATTATGGGTGATGATTCAGTAATCCAAACCTATAATATCCGATAGATGGAATTAAGACTCTGGGAACTTTTTAGAACATGATCTATAGGTTTTATCCTTAGTACACTCCTTTGGGATGGTTCTTAACCCGACTCCATGCTCGTGACTCACAAGAAACCCTTGATTCTTGGTTGATTCAATCAAGTCTTGTCAATATCAATGGAACTTGGGTGTTGATAAGGTGAAAACCATAATCCACCAAAATGGTTGATTGATCTTGACAATGACTTGATGCATCCCTTGACCTTTATTTATTTACCATGTGTGTGATCCCTTATTTGTGATTGTTGCATTCATGCATACATGCGCATCATGACATTCATCACACGAAAAATAACTTCAAGGAACTGAGGCTTTATTTGCAAATATATTCAAGCCATGGATTGTGGACAAAGGAACACTAAGAAGTACAGTTTCAGATGTCTCGGTTTGAAAGAGCTAAGGAAGCTATCATCTTTTCTATTAGATCCCTTGGACTTCAAGCAACTTCATGGGAAGCTTTTGCCTGTATTGTATGCTGATATGGTGGAAGGACTCTTGAGTGTGTTGGTTCAGTTCTATGACCCTCTTTACCGTTGCTTCAGTTTTCCCGATTATCAGCTTGTGCCTATGTTGGAGGAGTATGCCCATCTCTTGGGAATACCTATTTCTGACAATGTGCCTTTTAGTGGATTGGATGAGATTCCCATATCTCATATTATAGCTGAAGCTCTTCATCTGAAAAAGTCTCAGATTGAGGCTCATTGGGTGAAGAAAGGAGGAATATTTGGGTTGACTTCTGAGTTCCTTATTGGGAAAGCTATTGCTTTTGCTCAAGCCAGAAGTGTGGATGCTTTTGAAGTTATCTTTGTGTTGCTCATGTATGGTTTGGCTTTGTTCCCTAACATTGACGGTTTTGTTGATGTTAACACCATTAGAATCTTCTTGATTGGGAACATTGTGCCTACTTTGTTGGGTGATATGTACTTCTTTTTGCATTTGAGAAATTCTAAAGGTGGTGGAACTATTGTGTGTTGTGTTCCTCTTCTGTACATGTGGTTTATTTCGCACTTGCCTCAAACGCCTGCTTTTATGGAGAACAAGCAATGTCTACGGTGGTCTCAAAGACTCATGTCTCTCATTAATGATGACATAGTTTGGTATGATTCTGCATTGAGTAGCTTGGATATTATTGATAGTTGTGGTGAATTATATAATCTTCCTCTCATTGGTACACAAGGAGGAATCAACTACAACCATGGTTTGGCCCGTCGCCAACTTGGGTTCCCCTTGAGAGACAAACCTAATAACACTCAGTTATAAGGTCTTTTCTATCAAGAGGGTAAATATCCACAAAATTTGAAACAAAAGATGGTACATGCTTGGCATAATGTGCATATTTAAAGAACATCCGAGCTTGGTCCGTGCAACTGTGTAGCTTTGGAAGCTTACACTCTTTGGGTGAAGAAAAGAGCTTTGGAGTTGAAGATGTCATATGCTTGTGAGAGACCTATGTCTATGGTTATGGTTGATCCATTAACTCTCCCTAACCAATATATAGAGGAGTTGGAAGACGCACTCGCCAAGATGAAGAAAGAGAAGGATATGTTGGAAGAGCGGTTCCATGCTTTGAGCTGAAAGCATGAGGAGTTGCAGCTTGAGTCTAAGGACAAAGATGCACATATTGAACTTCTTGAAGACCAAGCAGTGAAGAGACAGAGAGAGCCATAGGGTCTATCTTCCTATAGTATGCCTCAGCCTTCCGGTTCTTGGAAGAAGATTGTTGATCAGCTTGTCCTTGAGAAGGCTCAGATGAAGACTTCTTTTGAGTCCGAGATTCGACGCATCCGAAGGAAGTACGCGTCTGCAGTCAGATCGTCTGACACTTTTTTTAGGGGATCCTTAGGATGATTAGTTTCCTGTTCTCTTGTACTTGTATTTTGGTTTCTGAAATTATAGTCAGTGTAATCCTTCAAAAATTATATGAATAAAAGAGATTTTTATGGTCAATCAAATTTTTACTGTTATTATCTATATTTGCAAATAAAATAGCATGTTCCTTGAAAATAAAGACAATCAAAACATTGCATTTCATGCATCATTTGCATAACAGGTTTTCTTCTGCCAGATGTCTTATTGGTTATTCTTCTGTGCTTCAGCCAAGCTGACTCACCGATACAACACTCGCGCCAATCAATCGAGAATCATGGAACATTTGGAACAAGAGAATAGAGAGTTGAAGGACGAGATTGCTCGTTTGACTGCCATGATGGAGTCTGTTCTAGCTGCTCAGATTTAGTCTTCTCCAATGCCTGCAACTCCTCATCCTCAAAGGACTGTCATTTCAGAGGTTGCTACCTCAACTGTGTATGCCACTCAGTTTGCTACGACTATACATGTCAGTTTCCCGTGGGGAATTCCACCGAACATTATGCCTGAAGGGTTTGCACCTACCTTTGCTTCTATGTTGGCATCTAGCCCGGTCATATCTATTCCTCCTCTAGTTGTTCACACTCTGCCTCATATCGAGGACACCATCTACCATTCTGATCCATCTGAGGGCCCTGATGTTTATGAGAAGATGGAAGAGATGAAGGATCAGTTCATTGAGCTGCGAAAGGAATTGAAGACTCTGAGACGTAAGGACTTGTTAGGTAAGAGTGTCGCTGAACTCTGTTTGGTTCCCAATGTCAAGATCCTGATGAAGTTCAATGTCCCTGACTTTGAAAAGTATAAGGGAAATACCTGTCCACTTAGCCATCTCGTCATGTATGCTAGGAAAATGTCAATTCAAACTGATAATGATCAGTTATTGATTCACTATTTCCAAGACAGTCTGACTGGTGCCGCTCTGAGGTGGTACATGGGGCTAGATAGTGTAAGTATTCGCACATTCAATAATTTGGGTGAAGCTTTTGTGAAGTAGTACAAGTACAATGTGGACATGGCGCTTGATATAGACCATCTGAGGTCTATGTCTCAGAAGGATAAAGAGACACTCAAAGAGTATGCTCAGAGGTGGAGAGAGCTTGCTGCTTAGATCAATCCTCCGTTGGAAGAGAAAAAGATGACCAAGATTTTCCTTAAGACCCTGAGTTTGTTTTATTACGAACGCATGATTGCTAGTGCCCCTAGTGATTTTACCAAAATAGTAAACATGGGGATGAGGTTAGAAGAAGGTGTCAGTGAGGGACGTTTGTCTAAGGAAGAGGTATCATCAAGCAAGAAGTATGGGAGCAGTTTCTCCAGAAAGAAGGGAGGTGAAATCAATGCAGTATCTATGGGGAGGAAAAGGAGGCCTCATGTCAAAAGAAATCCGCAACCACGTCAACATCATCATCAAGTTTCATACGTTATTCCAGTATTTTCAAATAATCAATCAACACCAGTTCAACAACAACGTCAACAATAACCACAACAAAGAACAAACAACTACAACAACAACACCAATAATCAGCAACAACAAAATTTCGAGAGGAAGAAAGTCTCTTTCGACCCTATTCCCGTGTCATACGCCGAAATCTACCCGTCTTTGGTTCCTAAGAACCTACTCCAACCAAGAAATCCGCCACAAATTCCAGAACCACTTCCATGGTGGTATAAGCCAGAACTCCGTTGTGTCTTTCATCAAGGAGCTCCCGACCATGATATTGAAAACCGCTACCCTTTGAAGTATGAGGTCCAAAAGCTAGTAAAAATTGGGATGGTGTCCTTTGAGGACCATGCGCCGAATGTGAAAGCTAACTCGTTGCCTGCTCATGGTAATTCCTCTGTTAATATGGTAGATGGTTGTCCAGGAAGTTTCCGAATGTTTGATGTGCAACGTATTCGTCGGTCCTTGGTAGAAATGCATAAGACCCTGTATACCATCAGTGATTATGAGCATGACCATGACGGTTGTGCGATTAGCAGTGTAAACCCTCGTGGGTGTTCAATCGTCAAGAGAGATATCCAGAAGTTGATGGATGAGAATGTAATCCAGATTCAACAGTCGAGGGATATAAATGATATGACTTTTACTACTCCAGTGTTTAAGACCCCTAAGCGGGTAGTGATTCAGTTTGATAGTAGCAACAGTAACAACATCAATAGATCGGTATCACCGTTAGTAATACAGTTAGCGGGCCCCGTCCCGTATGCATCTGATAGAGTTGTTCCGTACTAGTATAATGCTACTATGTTGGGGAATGGTCAAGAGGTTATGTTCTCTACAACCAATTATGTTGTGAAGATTGCCGATATAGCGAAGGTGACCCGTAGCGGTCGTGTTTTTGGACATGTCTTTCCAAAAGAGGTGATAGAGGATATGTCTGTTTGTAAGAAGGTTTATGTACCCGCAGTGAATCTGGTTAGTGCTCCAAAGTGTCAGTTAGGTGAATCCAGCAATTTGAAGCCTAGTGATGATGATGAGGTACAAAGATTGATAAAGAAAAGTGATTTCAATATGGTGGAGTAGCTGCTCCAAACTCCTTCAAAGATTTCAGTGTTGTCTCTGCTAATAAATTCGGAAGCGCACAGAGAAGCACTAAAAAGAGTGTTGGAGCAAGTCTATGTGGAGCATGATATGACTGTGGATCAATTTGACCACATTGTGGCTAACATTACTTCCTGTAACAACTTGAGTTTCTGTGATGAAGAACTTCCCGAGGAAGGCAGAAATCACAACCTAGCGCTGCACATATTGATGAATTACAAAGATGATGTGAAGGAAGTCAAGATTGGGTCTCAACTGTGTCTATAGGTTAATAAGGGGTTGATTGATCTTCTTTGAGAGTATTCGAATGTGTTTGCTTGGTCCTATCAAGATATGCCTGGTTTGGATTCTGAGATTGTGGAACATAGATTGCAATTGAAGCCAGAATGCCCGCCAGTCAAGCAGAAGTTGAGAAGAACTCATCCTGATATGGAAGTGAAGATCAAAGAAGAAGGGAAAAAGGAGATTGATGTCGGTTTCCTTGTTACTGCTGAGTATCCGCAGTGGGTGGCCAATATTGTGCTTGTTCCGAAGAAAGATGGAAAAGTCGATATGTGTGTTGATTATAAAGATTTGAACAAAGCTAGTTCGAAAGATGATTTCCCTCTACCACACATTGATATGTTGGTAGACAATACAACTAAATTCAAAGTCTTTTCGTTTATGGACGGATTTTCCGGTTATAATCAGATCAAGATGGCACCCAAAGATATGGAGAAGACCATATTCATTACACCTTCGAGAACATTCTGTTATAGAGTGATGCCTTTTGGTTTAAAGAATGTTGGTGCAACATACCAGAGATCTATGACTACTATTTTTCATGATATGATACATAAAGAGATCGAAGTTTATGTTGATGATATGATTTCTAAATCAAGTGATGAAGAAGAACATGTTGAGCATTTGTTGAAGCTATTCCAGCGTTTGAGGAAGTACAAACTCCGCTTGAATCCTAATAAGTGTACATTTGGTGTTCGTTCTGGTAAGTTTTTGGGATTTATTGTCAGCGAGAAGGGTATTGAAGTTGGTCATGCCAAGGTCAAAGCAATACAAGAGATGCATGCGCCCAAAATTGAGAAGCAAGTCAGAGGTTTTCTCGGCCGCTTGAATTATATCTGAAGACTCATATCACATATGAATTCCACATGCGCGTCTATATTCAAGCTTCTTCAGAAAGATCAGACTTGTGATTGGACCGAGGATTGCCAGAAAACTTTTGACAATATCAAAGAATATCTGGTTGAGCCTCCGATTCTGTCTCCATTCGTTGAAGGAAGACTGTTGATCATGTATTTGACTGTGCTTGAAGAAATTATGGGTTGTGTTCTAGGTCAGCAAGACGAAACTGGAAACAAAGAATATGGTATTTACTACCTCAGTAATAAATTCACCGACTGTGAGACTCGGTATTATATGCTGAAAAATACTTGTTGCGCATTGGCTTGAGCTGCTAAGCATCTACGTCAGTATATGTTGAATTATACCACTTGGTTGATATCCAAAATGGATCCAATCAAGAACATTTTTTAGAAGCCTACTTTAACTAGGAGGATTGCCCGTTGGCAGATGTTGTTGTCAGAGTATGATATTGAATACCGATCTCAAAAAGAAATCAAGGATAGTGTTTTGGCTGACCATTTTGCTCACCAACCTATTGAAGACTATCAGTCAGTACAATATGATTTTCCTGATGAAGAGATCTTGTACTTGAATATGAAAGATTGTGATGAACCATTGCTTGAAGAAGGGCAAGAACCTGGTTCCCGTCGGGGCATGGTATTTGATGGAGCTGTTAATCAGTATGGTAATGGAATTGGGACAGTGATTATTACTCCTCAAGGCACACATTTTCCGTTTACAACAAGATTTACTTTCAAGTGTATGTAGCAATAAATTCATGACCATCAAGCTATGGATAAGTTAGACGTCAATTAAACCAGAGTCGTCGCCGTGCTTTTATTGTTTCCAAGGGGAAAGGGAAAAGTACGAACATAACCCAAAAATAAGAAGTTTTCAAATTAAAACTAATAAAATGTCAAAGATTACAGGTAAGGGGTTGGTTACACAGAGGGAAGGTGTTAGCATCCAAAGTGTCCTAGGTACTCCTAGGGAGCCCTTTCTTGTGTGCGTATGTGTTTTTGTACAAAAATGATGTCTACAATAAATAGAGCAGAGGGATGAGAAAAGAATTCATTAATTATATTTTTTGTGTTTGACAAGACCTTCGGACTTGTGCCTACGTACCAACATAAAATGAGGGATCAAAACCTCGTAGTTCGTGGTATCAATTTCAAAGTGAATGAGTTGCTTTTAACAAAAATTTAAGTTTTAAAGAGGCACAAAAGGCCTAAAAAGGTTTGAATGAGTGTTAGTTCTTTTTGGCTTTTGAAATTTTAAGTCAATATGATTAGATTTATATACAAGTTTATTTAAGAAAAAGAGTTTGAAAATGCAATGGCATAGGGTCAAAGTTTCTAATTTGCAATATGGTCAAAGTTTGGAAAAACACAAGCAAAAGAGATTTTTTTTAAAGGAGGGAGAGATTTTGAAATTAAAGAAATGGGAAGGAGATGAAGAGACTAATCCTAATCATAAATTTAAAAGTTAACAGTTGAAAAGATCAGACCAATGGGCTGCAATCCAATAGACAAGAATGTCATATAGAAACCCAAATTTCCCTTGGACTTTAGAATCAAGCAATATCAATACACAAATATCAAGATGAAGAGAAAGACATAAAATAAAGATATCCACATCCAAGCTTAGCAACTCCATGATCTTCTTCAAAATTTCCCATGCATCAGATGACTTCAAAAGTAGGCATTAGACATAAGTTCAAAATAAGAGGTTCAATATGATCATGTTGCAGATGAACTCAAAGGGATCTTCAATATTGTATCAGATGAATGTTCACTTTACAAGCACTTGGTTGCATGAATGTTGGTTTTGGCCAAGTCATTTGCATAGGGAGTGTTGCCTAATTCCAAGTCCAATGTCTTAAATCAAATCCAACAGTCCATACAATTTTTTTTTAGGGTTTTTGTTCTTATTATGTAGATTAAGGTCAAAAGACCACAAATACAAACAAGTATATACAAACACAATATATTCACCAAGTATGGCTCAAGTGAGCAAAGTGAAAATGACATTAAAGTAAACAAATTAAATGGTACGAATAATGGCAAATGAATAAAGGCTTGAAACTAAAGTGCATAAAAGTAAATGGCTTGAAATTAAATGTTAATGGTTAGTTGATTATAAGTTAGTATTGCTTTTGCTTTTGTATTGTTTAAGTCATTCTTTGGAGAACACTCAACCCACTATTCACAAGCATGGATCCTTGAACCAAGACATCTTCCAAAGGAAGGAAAAAAGGCCAAGTTTCAACACAATATCATGAAAGAGGGGAGACTCATAATCTAACTTACTAGAATGCTATGCCTTTTGTGTCCCAAATTTAGCGCTAAGTTAAGCAATCGTAATTGGACTTATGTAAAAGTCACAATTATTTGAGGTCGGCCAATAGAATTTTGGTGTTAATATATGTCAGAGACATAGTATAATAGACTAAGCTCATAAAACATACCACACACAAAAAGAATATGCAAACTAGTGAACCTAATCTCATCCATACTCATGTTGATTTTGCAATCAATTAGCCTTAGGATATAGAGATATCATAGGTCCATGACATGAATGAATAAAGAAGAGGAATGAGATGAAGAGGGATAGGGAGTGGAATCGACACAAATTGGTCAAAGGAGGACTTTTACCAAATTAAGATCATTCATTCATTTTGGGAGATGAAATGTACATTTCATCAATCTCCTAAATCCAATGATCTTAACTTAACAAAGTCAAATCAGCGTTGACCAAGGCCCAACAACACAAGTCAAACTCAACAAGTCAATAATAGAAGCTCAACACAATTTATTTGGAATTTAATCAATTAAAAAACAATTAAAATATGCATTAAATTAAATTATGGTTGGTCAATTTCCTAAAACCTCATCAAAACACCCAAGAAATGGCCATGAGATTTATCATAGGTCAAACAAGGTCAAAGGACCTTGGAGAAAATTTTTCAGAATTTTTGGAAACTTAAAAGTATTTTTAAACAATTCAAAATATTCACAAAATCAATTAAAACAACGCTCGTGATTAAAACAAATCAAACAGATCATGTGGCTTTGGACCTTGCCAACTCACCACCGGAGAAAATCTCTGGTCTCCTTCTTAGGTGAGCCTCGTCGGACTGGTCCAATCATAACCATCACTAAAATAAAAAAGGAGGACATGATTTTAAAGTAAAAATGGCACTGAGCATGAATCTGGCCTCAATTCATCCTAACTCCAAGTATATTGAGAGATACAAGGAGTTGAAATATGAGGTGCATGATCTGAGTTACTTCGATTTGACCTCAAAGCAACTTAATCTTGTTGCCTACATTGGTAGGACTTCAGACAACCAAGGATCCAAGAGAATTATGCAGAATTGAGTAGGAATCAAAGAGATGAAATTTTCTGGAAAATACCTTCAATGCAAGTCTGGATTCAAGTGTTCTTTCTTTGGCTCGTGCTTGATCTTGCTCAGGATGCTTGCAGAAGTAGATTAGAATGCACAAACGGTCTTAGATCCCTGGAGTTTTGAATCTCAAAACAGTGAGATTCGAACTCAATTTATAATGAAAATTCTCAGGTTTATCCTCTCAAATGGAAGGGTTTCGTGCCTGGGATCATAATAACTACTAACTACTAACTCCTAACATTTATATTATTTCTTTTTAATTCCTTGCAATTTATTTTATAGTTCATTTTATTTCATTTACTTTATGTCTATGTTCACTAACTACTAACTTCTAACATTTATATTATTGCACTTTATTTTCTTGCAATTGTTCATTTTATTTAAAGTATTTTATGTTTATGTTTATTGTTATCTAACTATATCATTTACATTATCCTAATTTATTTACTACTTTATTATCTTGCTAAATAAAAGAGGAGTAAAAATAAAAGGAAGAGACCAAATCATATTCTTTTTTAAAAAATATTAATAGATAGACTTAGGGTTGTATAACTTTATTTGTTACAAATCTATTGTTAGTTGATTTTTTAATCATCTTCAATACTTTGCATCAATGATAAGCTATCCCTTAATGTGTCATATTTTAAGTCTTTTTGAGCTATGAATAGTCCTAAAAAGTGTTCATTTTGTACATATTACTAACCACTAATTTTACTTCACTAACTTTGTTCATCACTAACCATTATTATTGTAACATTGTCATTCTTTATCTTGTGATTTACTTTTATGTCATTACCTTGTAATTTACATTCAAGTACTCATTTTCATCATCATTGTACAAACTCGCCATGTATGTTTATTTACTTGTTATTTATTTTATTATCATCATACATTAAAAACAACAAAAACATGATAAAATGATAAGACCAAAAATATTCACTCCACTCTTAATCAACTTGGACTTAGAGGATTTCATCTTAGGACCTTTGCTTGGAGGTCTTTTCATTATTCTTTGTGATACTTTGTAAACACTTGGATTTTCGTCCGTAACTTACATGCATGTTGTAAGAATGGCATCATGGCACCACCTTAGGGGGACATGTTTGTAAGACCATTATCCTTTGCTTAGCTTAGGTCACTTTTGCACACACAAAAGGCTTTCTCTTCGACTACCTTACAATGAGACCCTTTAATTTCTTGTTGGTTACTTTGCATTCATGTTGCATAAGCCAAATTTCATAATCAAATAAAATAAACCCTTGATTCAATGTCAAGTGGCATTTTCATAGTCAAATTCAAAACATTTTTTAATTACGATTATTATTGTGTGCCATAAGCCTTAAGTGGCAGAGAATGAGTAAGAATGGAGCATTCCTACCCTTACTCTGATTATTTTGGATGCAAGACGCTTGACTTGTTGTCTAGAATAATCACCTCCATCCATAGACTTTAGTATAATATAATCACAAACATTCTTTCATAAAACCCTTATTCAAGGTAAAAACAATACAACTCATCAAACTCATTTTTGTGCCTTAGGCCATCACCCCGAAAACCCTTTTCTAAAAGGTAAAATCAACCAACACACAAATATTTTCTACTCCAAACTACGGAGCTCTGATTCCTCATCCCCGAATGAGTGATACGTAGGCACAAGGACCCCAATCCTTGGCGAGCACTATAATAATAAAACACTCCCTCTTTCACACACATTCTTTTGAAAATAAAACAATGATAGATAAATCCCATATATGTAAAACAACCCAAATGGTTCCCATGGGGTACCATGGACGTAAGGGGTGCTAATACATTCCCCTTGCGTAACCGACTTCCGAACCCAAATCTCGGTTGCAAGATCGATTCCTTATTCTCTTTTAGCGCTTCTCGTGTTCGTCTCTTTTCCGAGGGTTTTATCGACTATTTCCCCTATCCTTTCTGATGGCGGTAAACTAAATAAAATTCGGTGGCGACTTTTCTGATTTTTCCTCTCTTTGGCATCTCTTTAGTCCCGATTTCGTTATCCTAAAATCCCGGCAATGACACCATTTAACTTGTTTATGTTTATGCCATTTTTACTTTGCTCACTTGAGCCATATATTGTGATTGTATATATATTTGTTTGTGTACCTTGTTTTTGTTTGTGGTCTTAGGACCTTAAAATACTTTATAAACGACAAAAACCCCTAAAAAATGTTTGTGTGGACTGATGGATTTGATTTGAGCTTTGGACTTAGAGTTAGGCAAAATTCCCTATGCAAAAGGACTTGGACAATGCCAACATTTCTGAAACCAAGTTCTTGTGATTTGAATTCTCATCTGATGCAAGTCTTAAGATCCACTTGAGTTCATCTGCATGGTCTTGATGCAAATGTTACTTTGAACCTGTGTCTAATGCCTTATTCTAAGCCATTCAAGGAGTATGTCATCTGATACATGGGGAAGATTATGAAGAAGACTATGAAGTTGCTAGCTTGGATGTGGATATCTTTATTTGATGCCTTGTTCTTCATCTTGCTTGCTTATTGATACTGCTTGATTTAAAGTCCAAAGGAAAAATGGGTTTCTATATGACATTCTTGTCTATTGGAATGCATCCAATTGGTCAGATCTTTTCAACTCTTAACTTTGAAATTTTTGCTTAGGATTAGTCTCTTAATCTCCTTCCACCTCTTAAATTTCAAATCTCTTCCCCTTTTCAAACCCTTCTTTGCTTGTGAGTTTTAAACTTAGACTTTATTGCAACCTAGAAACTTTGGCCTTATGCCATTGCATTTTTGCACTCTTTTTCTTAATCAAACTTGTAAATTAACTTAACCATATTGACTTAAAATTTCAAAAGACAAAAAGAACTAACACTCATTCAAACTCTCTTAGGACTTTTGTGCCTCTTTTAAAGTTAAATTTTTGTTAAAAGCAATTCACTCACTTTGAAATTGATACCACGAACTACGAGGTTTTGATCTCTCATTTTATGTTGGTACGTAGGGATAACTCCGAAGGTCTTGTCAAACACAAAAATATAAGTAATGAATTCTTTTATCATCCCCAAACTCTATTTATTGCAAACATCATTTTATACCAAAAACACATATACACATAAAAAAAGGGCTCCCTAAGAGTACCTAGGACACTTTGGGTGCTAACACCTTCTCTCTGTGTAACCAACCCCCATACCTGTAATCTCTAGAATTTTATTAGTTTTGATTTGAAAACTTCTTATCTTTGGGTTTTGTTCGTACTTTTCCCTTTTCCTTTGGAAACAATAAAAGCACGGTGGCGACTCTGGTTTTATTGACGTTAAGTTTATCCATATCTTAATGGTCATTAATTTACCGCTACAATATTCATGATGGTTCTGTACTTCCTTTCTGTTGTGGAGTGTAGCGTGGCACCACCTCATGCATAATCCCTTCTTTCTCATATAACATGTCGAAGTCTTTCGACACATATTCTTCATCACCATCAGTCCTTAGAATTTTGAGATTTTGACCACTTTATCTTTTGACCATAAATTTAAACTTGGCAAATACCTCGATCAATTCAATTTTCTTCTTGATCAGGAAAGTCCATAATTTTCGAATGAAATCATCAACGAAAGTGACAAAGTATTTGTTACCTCCAATCAAATTTACCTGGATAGGTCCACATACATCAAAGTATATGACTTGAAGGATTGCCTTCGACTTGCTTCATGCATATTTGCTGAAGTTGTTCCCATGTTGCTTCGCCTGCACACATTCCTCACACTTCATTTGGAATGTCGATTTCTTGTAACCCTGAAACTATATTTCTACTTTTCAGATCTTTGATGTCTTTGTAATTAAGATGGCCAAGTCTATAGTGCCATATCCGTTCATCCCTGCTAGCTGCAGTTGCAAGACACTTGTGCTCCAACATATTAAGTTCAATCTTGAAGGTTCTATTTTGAGACATGGGAGCCTTTAAGATTATCCTTCCACCTAAGTCGATAACTCATCATCTTGTCTTCAATCGAAACATTATATTTCTTTTCGACCAACTGCCTTATGATGAGCAAATTATTTTTCATGCCTGGTATGTACAGTACATTGGAAATTGTTGACCTTTTGCCATCTTTCCTCATAATAAGAACATTACCAATACCTTCAACGACTAGAGTATTGTCATTTGAAAATTTTAATATGTTCTTCATTGAGAGTTGCATGTTGATAAACCAATCTTTCCTACCATTCATGTGTGATGAGCATCCTGAGTCCAAGTACCATTGGTCTTGGAATATTTCTTCATCTCTTGTTGTGACCCTCAACAACATATTTTCTTCTTCATGCTTTGCAAACTTTGTATTAATTTCCTGATTCTTTTGTTTTTCAGGATAATCACTTGATTAGTGACCATAATTATGACAATTTAAACACCGAATGTAACTTTTGTCAGGTTTTAGACCTTGTGTGATAAAGGTATCGAAGTGATCCAATGAGTCTTTTGTATTGTGTTTGTCATACCCTCACATTTAGCCTACCTCCACATCACCCTCCATAACCCTAATTCATGAGCATACATCCCACACATGTCATCTCATAAGAATTTATACCTAATGATCCATAATGTTCCATAAACCAAAGGCATGGGGTTCATCTATGAAGCCTCAAGACCCACTGATCATGTTGAGGTGTTCCTAATCCACCTTGACCCTAATCGCCATCCTCAAGAATCCGACCAATTTGGAGGATCATTCAAGACATCTCACCTACTCTCCAAGCCCTAGTTGGATGGTGTGTCCCCATTGAAGACACATGAAGATTCATCTGGTCACCCAAGGACCTCATCCCTAATGCTTGACCCTCTTTGGCTTGTACAAGTCATGGTTCGCCTTGAGTCTTGACCATATCATTTAGGACCCCTAAAATACAAAATGTGTTCATACCCCAATCCTTTGAATCACCTCTATACATCCCTTACATGTCAAAACCCTAATTTGTCTGGCCATAATTATTGGTGAAACTTGTGACTCAAGAAACCCTAGTTGATGCATATTTTGATCCTTGGCCTTGATTAATTTGTTCATCCTATCATACCATATTTCATTCACCATCAATTAAAGTCAATTTCAACCATAATTCACCAATAAAATATCCATTTCATTAATGTTACAAGTCATTGGTTTAGTTATGGTTTTTGGAATTTCAAGGCATTGAATTCACCTATGAACATGACCTAAAATCACCCCTCAAAGATCCAAGCCTTATTTTACATCTTGATATGATCATATGAGCTTCAAACATTCACCATTGTGCCTTAAAAATCAAGAAATCACAAAGTGACATTTCTAGGTCAAGTTGGTTGGTCACATTTTGGCAAGAATGGCCTATGATTTGGTTCAACGTCCATAACTTTTTCATATTGCAAGTTTTTCAAGATCTTCTTTGAGAAAAATTTCTTAATTGAATCCCTATTCAACTTTGTTTCAAGGTCCAAGAACTAATTCAGTGAGAAAGGGCCTCAAAGTTTGCATTGGCCAAGCTGGTCCAATGTGCCTAGCATGCCCTAGAAACATGACCAAGACTACCACTTTACCACATTTCCATTTCCAAATCACAAATCCTTTTGACCTGATTCTTTTTTCATTTGATCAAGTACATGGAAAGGAACATCTGGCACAAATTTCATGCAAAATGCACGAGCCAATTTCATTTGGCTTTAGTTTAAAAATTAGAAATTGTCATGATGCATAGGTCAAACCACAACCAGTCAGTTTTGGAATTTTGATTCTCGAAGTCCCCAAACCATCCCAATATGATTACTTTTGACTTCTAACATGTTATACAACATACTAAGGCCAAAATGGAAGTCAACGTTTCTGTGGAAAGCTCACAAACCATGAAACCCGAGCCATGTGCATTTTTCAGATTTTCCCCAAATTTGCTAAAATCCAAATGCATAACAGACCACTCCAATGCCTTTGGTTGTTCTTGTTTGGTGCTAAGGACAAAAACCACTTGGTTGGTAAAGTAGACCAGGTTAGGAAATTCCATTTCATGTACCCCAAAATCCATTTGCAAATATGCTTCGGACCACATGTGTTTTCTAAGCAAACCACCTCTTTTCTCCCTCTAAATCACTCCATTACCTTCCTTATAAATAGGGGAAGGTATTCCACTTCAGAACCAAGCTTGAATAGCCATAATCACCTTGCTGCAAAATCGAATTTCATCATTGAAAACAGGGATACGATTTATGAGTTTCAAAGCATTCTAACTCCAACCAACCACCCAGAATCCTTCCATAAGCATCACTAATGTTTTTCTAAACCTTAACTCATTTTCCCAACACCTCACCCGAGTTGCACCAACTCATCGGAGTTCACAGGTAGCTACACTCACACCCTTCACTCAAATAAGTTACCAATCAACTCGAAATCATCTACTGAACATTAACCGTATGATTTGAGTGTTGATTATCCAATATCAAGCATTTAATTTTTGTTCTAGGTCAAGTTTGTTCTTCTGAACTTCTAGAAAATACTCCACACTCAGAGCCAATCAGTGGCTCATGAGTGTGGAGGTCACATCGTTGATGTTCATAGGTGACGATTCCATGTTCAAATCCAATGAAAACATATGTTTTGAGGTTTTTATTTTGATGTCTTAAGGTTGAAGACGAATAACACTGCGTATGTTTTTGAATTTAAAACTATCTGTTGTCATGTTCTGATTGGCCAGCTTGCGCGCGTGTTTCATTTTATCATTTGTTTTATTATTTTATTTTGTTTAGGCACTTCTGAACACCACAAGGCGCTCGGCCAAGTGGATAAGGGTTGTCCCCATGACCTCAGGGTCAGGGGTTCAACCCAAGCGCGCCCCTTTGCATTGATTTTGTTTCTTTTCTTTTACTTTTTATTATTTTCCACCCATTTATTTCCTTTTTCACTTGATTTTTTTTACCACTTATATTTATTTTGCTGAAAATATTTCCAACATAAACTCATATTATTTCTTCCTCTTCTATTTTATTATGCTTTTTTTCATTTTATTTGAACTTTTTTTGATGCACTTACGAGGTCTTAAACATTAGTAGCTAATGAAGTCTATTAAGTCATGATTATGGTTTGATTAGGGATGTTTGAACCTTCTATGCTTCAAAACTATCAATGAATGATCAATGGATCATTCGTCATACTTTGAGGCATAAATAGGTTGCCTCTATATCAACCAAACTTGGATCATTTGACATGTAGATGAAGCTTTATTTGTATACATATCTTAACTTGTGGTTCCATTTTATTCATTATGTTTCTATTGTTATACTAACCCTCCAACTATTACAGTAACTTGTTTCTATTGTACATTGATCATTGTATAACTTATCTAACCTTTACTATTACAAGTAACTTGTTTCTATTATATGATCTTCCTTTTGTCAAGCTATTGATAAATGGACTTGGGGTTTTCATAACTTTAATTGTTACAAATCTATTGTAAGTTGATCATTTGATCATTTTCAATACTTTGCATCAGTGAAAGTTATCCCTTAATGCGCCATATTTTGAATATTTTTACCTAAGGATAGATAATCCTCAAGAGTTTAACTAATACATACTATTTACCATTAACTATACTTAACTTTACTAACTTTGATTACCACTAACCATTGTTATTGTGACTTTATCATTATTATTTTGTTATTTCCTGTTATGTTATTACATTGTAATCTACATTCAAGTACTCATCATCATCATTGTATAAACTCATCATGCATGTTTATTATTGTCATTTATCTTTATTGTCAGCATACAATTAAAAACAACAAAAACATGATAAAATGATAAGACCAAAAAGATTCATTCCACTTGTGATCAACTTAGATTTAGAGGATATCATCTTAGGACCTTTTCTTGGAGGACCTTTCCATATTTTGTGATACCTGGTTTCTACTTTGGATTTCATTTGTAGCTTACATATTTGTTGTAATAATGGCATCATGGCACTACGGGAAACATGTTTGTAAGACCATTATCCTTTGTTAGCTTAGGTACTTTTGCATACACAAGACTTTCTTTTGGGCTACCTTACAATGAGACCCTTTACTTTCTTATTTGGTTACTTTGTATATCCATTACATTACCTAATTTCATAATCAAATAAATAAACCCTTGATTCAACGTCAAGCGGTGTTTTCATTATCAAATTCAAAATACATTAAAGCTACGATTAGTATTGTGCGCCACGAGCCTTAAGTGGTGGAGAATGAGTAGGAATTGAGCTTTCCTACCTTTACTCTGATTATTTTGGACGCAAGACACTTGGCTTATTGTCTAGAATTTTCACATATGCCCATAGACTTTATTGCAATCTAATCACAAACATTTTTCATAAACCCTTATTTAAGGTTAAAAAAATTCAACCCATAAAATCTCATTTTTTGTGCCTTAGGGCACCACTCCGAAAACCTTTTTCTCAAAGTCAAAATCAACCAACACACAAACATTTTCTACTCCGAACTACGGAGCTCTGATTCCTCATCACCTGATGAGTGATAAGTAGGCACAAGGGCCACAATCCTTGGAGAGCGCAATAATAAAAAACCCAGAGTCCTATTATTTCACACTCTTTAGAAATTAAAACAAGAATAAACAGATAAATACCCATATACGCAGACCACCTAAATGGTTCCCATGGAGTACCATGGACGTGAAGGGTGCTAGTATCTTGCCCTTGTGTGACCGACTTCCGAACCCAAGTCTCGGTTGCAAGACCGATTATTTATCCATATTTGCAATTCATGTGTGCACCCTTTTCTTTTTTAGGGTTTTATCGATTATTTCCCCCTATCCTCTCCCTTAGAGGAAATCAAGTAAAATTTGGTGGTGACTCTTCTGATTTTTCCTTCTTTCATATCTTTGATTTGAGAAAGGAATTCTCTAGCTCTTGGTCTTAGTATATTTCTATGAAACCCCGCGTAGCAACAATGTTAGATCAACATAATTGTCATATGTGTCTTTCGACAGTTGCAATCTGGGCACAACTAGAGTCGAAGTTGGGTTGAAATCTTGCATCTCAAATCTCTTGAGCATTTCGCCTACATATATTCTTTGGTGCATCATCAAGCCTCTACTAATCTTGTAGAATTAAATACCAAGGAAGTATGAGAGATTTCCAAAGTCTGGCATTTCAAACTCCTCACTTAGGTCATGTTTGAAGTCTTCGATATCCTTCTTACAACTTCCTATTATCAACAGGTCATCGGCATATTCTTCTTATTACATATACCTCATGCTCAGTAGTGCATTTCACAAATTTCTTCTACCTTAGGAAACTGTTTATCTTCTTATTCCAAGATCTTGGAGCTTGCTTAAGTCCATACAGTGCTTTATGCATCCTATATACCCAACTTTCTTTTCCATGTTTCACAAACCCAATTGGTTTGCAACAAAAACTTCTTCATCTAATGGGCCATTCAGGAATGAACATTTCACATCCATCTGACATGTATGCCAGTTTTTTGTGTTTGCCAGACCAACAACCAACATGATTGTTTCGATCCTAATAATAGGTGCAAAAACTTCATCGAAGTCGACTCCTTCCTTCTGAAGAAATACTTCCGCCATAAGTCTTGCCTTTTGTCGAGTTACTTCACCTTCAGCATTCAACTTCACCTTGTATACCCATTTCACATCGATTTCCTTCTTGCCTTGAGGCAATTTGATAAGGGACCAGGTGTTGTTGACTTCGATGGACTCCAGTTCCTCATTCATTGCTTTCACCCACTTTGAATGCTTCGATGCATTGACCAGTTCGGCATCTTCATAGAAAGCATAGTGTACCAGATCACCTTCATCATCGACCACATCATATGATGTAATCACACATTCTTGCAACCTTGCAAGCATTTGTCTTATCCTTTGAGATCTGCTCGTGCTTGCTTGACCTCTGACTTCTTCTTGTCGAACTTCTCTTTCGACTTCACTTGTTGGTTCTTCACATAGAATTCTCACTGAATCCTTCTTGACATTTTCAGTCAAATCCTATTCCTTAAGCTCATTTACGATCATGTCACTGTTGATCACTACTTGGTTGTTCACTGGGTTGAACAACTTGTAACCTCCATTCAAATGATATCCTATTAGGATCATCTGACTCGACTTGTCATCAATTTTTCTTCTTAGATGATCTGACACATGTATATGTGTTATTGATCCAAATACTTTCAGATGACTCAAGCTAGGCTTGACACCAGACCAACATTCTTCTGACGTTATTCCATCTAGCTTCTTTGTGGGACGTCTTTCAAAATATATGTTGTTGTCGACATAACTTCTCCCCGTAAATCTTTGGATTGATGTCTGCCTTTCAACATACTTCTCACCATATTCATGATGGTTTTATTCTTCCTTTATGCAATTCCATTCTTCTATGGAGTGTAGGGTGGCACCACCTCATGCATAATCCATTCTTTCTCACATAACATGTTGGAGTCTTTCGACACATATTCTCCACCACCATCAGTCCTCAGAAGTTTGAGCTTTCGACCACTTTGTCTTTCGACTATAGATTTAAATTTGGCATATAACTCAATCACTTTACTTTTCTTCTTGATCAAGTAAGTTCACTGTTTTCGACTGAAATCATCAATTAAAGTGACAAAGTATATGTTACCTTCAATCGAATCCATTTGGATAGGTCCACACACATCATAGTATATGACTTCAAGTATTTCCTTACACTTTCTTCATGCATCCTTGCTGAAGTTATTCCTATGTTGCCTCTCCTGCACACTTCATTTGGATCTATGATGTCTTTGAAATTGAGATGGCCAAATTTATAGTGCCATATCCATTCATCCCTGCTAGCTAAAGTTGCAAGGAACTTGTGCTCCATCATATTAAGTTCAATCTTGAAGGTTCTATTATGAGACATGAGTGCCTTTAAGATTAGCCTTCCACCTAAGTCGAGAACTCTTATCATCTTGTCTTCAATCGACATTTTTAGTTTTTTTTCGACCAACTGCCCTATGTTGAGCAAATTGTTTTTCATGTCTGGTATGTACAGTACATTGGAAATTACCAACCTTTTGCCATCTTTCCTCATAATCATAACATTACCAATACCTTTAGCTGCTAGATTATTGTAATTTTAAAATTTTACCATGTTTTTCACTAAGGGTTTCATGTTGATAAACCAATCTTTCCTACCAATCATGTGTTATGAGAATTATGAGTCCAATTACCATTGGTCATGGAATCTTTCTTCATCTCTTAATGTGACCATCAACAATATCTCTTCTTCTTCGTTCTTTGCAAAATTTGCATCAATTTCCTAATTCTTTTGTTTTTTAGGAAAATCACTTGAGTAGTGACCATATTTCTGCCAATTAAAACATTGAATGTGACTTTTGTCAGGTTTTCGACCACCACCTCTTCCTATACATGCAACACCACCTTATTGGTTACTTTGGTATAAGGGCTTTATCTAATTCGACCAACTTCCTTCTTGTTTATGTTGACCAGTCAAATTATTGTAGCCTTTTCTACCTTTGTTGTTGAGCCACGTCCCTTTACCTTTCTTTTCACTTGTTGATTACGCCTTTAAAGCCACATCACTTTTCGACTTGCATGCAACTCTTTCAGCCATCCTTTATTAATGAGATTCAAGCGTCCCTTGAAGCTCTTACTTTGTTAATGTTGACAAATCTTTCAAATCTTTTATGGCTCTTACCGCGTGGTCGAACTTTGCAACAATTGATCTTGATGTCAACAATTCTCGACATACCTTCATTTAATTCACCTGTTTTGCAACCCTAGTGAAAAAATCAGTTATGCTTTCATTGTCTTCCATCTGAACCAATTCATACATTCTTGTGTGAGTTTATAAGCTCAATTCCTTCACCTTTTCTGTGCCTCCAAACGATTTTTCCAGAATTTCCCATGCTTCTTTCGGAGATTCGATATCACCAACCTTTATGAAATTGTCTGTGTCAACGCATTGATGGATCAGAAAGAGAGTTTTATAATATTTCTTCTTCAATTCTTTATGTGCATCCTTTTCTTCATCCATCATGTTTGCTGAAAGTAGTGTCACTCCCACCTTCACAAGATCCGAAAGATCTTGATACAAACGACAACCTATATTTGCTTGCACTAACTCTTGTAATTATGATTCTTTAGAATTGGGAGACTCGCTGGAAAATTCCCGTTCAGATGATTCATCACCATCATGTTTTTCTTCCCATTAATCGCTCAGCTAGTGGTCTAGCTACCAGATGTTGGAAATTCACCAAAACCTATGATACATCCACTTCAATTTTGATGAATAAGATTCAATCACATCGATCGAGTGAATCAACCTATTTTAGTTGTAAGATTGTGTTGAACAATTTTAATGTAAGAAGAAAGAAAAATTGAATTTGGGAAGAAAATAAAATTTAGGGTTTATGAGAAAAAGGAAGAAGAAGAAAAAGAAATTTCTGCATAGTTTCTCTCGACTCTCAAATTAAGAATTGTATTCTTTGCAACTGCAAGTATATTTTATATTACAATGATAGGGGTTACTCCCTATTTATAGATTTTGGGTTTGCTTGCTTCTCAAGCAAACCCCAAAATACCTAATTCAGCTAACACTACAAAATTAGACCTAAGTTGAAATTCCTATCGAGGTACACTCCTTCGATGTTTCGACAACTATCATAATTCGACACTTCTTTGCTTATGTCGAGTAACCTGCTTCGACACAAGGAATTACAATTTAACATCTTTCTCGAACCAAGGCTCATGATACCATGTGTTAGGGGAGTTTTTCCCTATGGAGAATTGAACATTGTGGACTTCTTCGTTTAGAGCAACACCTTTATGATAGACACACCACATATTCACCTAAAACCTTAAGGTGATAGGTGGTTGGGTTCTCTCACTTATAAATGCTCAAGTCTCCATATTTCCAACCAATGTGGAACTATTAACCATACTACTCACATTTTCTACATTTTCAACAAATACAAGTAGTATAGATTTATTGGGATTTAGGAACTTATGACATGGAAACATCATCACATTGAATTGGATTATGAGTAAGTGAATTGGAAAAAATTAAAATATATTAAGAATAGATAAATATTGTAAATTACTCTAAGAATAAAGGTTGTGTTGCTAAGCAACTAAGACAAGAACATCAGTAACAACTCAATAGAAAAATTTAAATGTCATAGTCAAATTAATAGTTTAAAACAAAAAAAACTAGGGAAACGCGTCTCTCATATTTATATGATGTCAATTTGGTATTGAATTCTTGAATAGTGGATGTATGAATGATTTTAAGCATATAGATTCGTACATGAACTTGATATGAATACAGATAGATATTTTGGACAAAGATCATGAAATTTGATTCCTTTTGTTATCAATCTTCAATATTTAGTCGTATGATATGGTGCCCCCATTATTTCCTCCTATTGAAGGGTAGGCCGACCAGTCTTCGATAAACATCTTATTAGTGGAAAATTATCTTTCTCCTTGGCTTTAAATCTTAGGACTATTTTGATTGACTTACGGGTGATCTTAGGAAAAAAGTGAAACTCGACTTTTTTACCTCTTTATGCAAAGACCTTTGAGTATGACTCATCCCTTTTCGTGATAGGTTTTTGAGGCTCTTAAGTATTTAAGTCAGTAAGATTTATTGTCAGCTAAGTTGGTGTGTTTGTGCATGGTAATTTTATTTTAAATTTGAAGTGGAAGAGATTACTTTTTGGTAATCAACAAAATATAGTTGTTAATTTTTCGTTACACCTTTGAAAGGTGACAATTCATTGAATTTTGATAGGTGGTGGTGGTGTTATTTTAAAGATGACGTGTTTTCAGTAGACTCACCTTATTTAGCCCTTATTTAGAACCATATATCTACATATCTTCCCAATCATGTGAGTTGTCTCTTTCAAATAATTGCTCTAATATAAGGTCCCTACCAGAGTAAATTTGCTTAAGCTTGGGGTGCTCCTAGATCGTGAGAGTTTTCTTTTTCTACTTTACAGTAGGTCTCATGAATCAGTTACTCATCTATTTATGATTTTTGATTTGGGGCGTGCGTCTGGTATATGATTTTTAGGTGGTTGGGTGGTGCTTATTTATGTTGAGAAAATAAAATAATTCAAGTCATTGCAACAGGTTGCAATTTATGTCAGTAGGTTACATCTTGTTATGTAGTGATGATTCTTCAAACTGAATCATAATGTAATAGTTTGACATATTATGTCAACATGTTACATCTGTTATTTTTTGTGTAAATTTTGAGATAGAGGATAAATGCATCCGGTTGATATAATATGTCAACCGGTTACATCTGAGAGTTTTTAGTTTTTTCTGTTTTGATAATTAAATCTCATCGTGTGATTGTATAAATACTCTTTGGGTATCTCATGGATGAAAAAAGCTTATATTTTCATCCTTAATTACTCTCTCTCTCTCTCTCTCTCTCTCTCTCTCTCTCTCTCTCTCTCTCTCTCTCTCTCTCTCTCTCTCTATATATATATATATATATATATATATATATATATATATATATATATATATATATATATATATATATATATATATATATATATATATATATATATATATATATATATATATATATATATATATCGTTATCTCTCTCTCCCTTTCCACATTCAATTATTCACTAATATTGTGGTTCTAAGTTCCAACATCTGGAATCAAGTGCCTGGTTCAATCTATCAAACACATAGTGTACCAAAATGATCTTTGTTTCCAATGAACGAATCCATGCAAACTCTCAATTCTCAATTCGAAGAATTATGACAAGTGATGCAAACAAATGAAGTTGTTGTTTGGCAATCAATATGTTCTTGAAGTGGTCAAGAATGGAGTTACTCCACTCGTAGAAGTTGCAATGGATGCACAACGGTTCAAGCATAATGAGGAGAAGACGAAAGATCCCAAGGCGCTATTTTTTATCCATCAATGTGTTGATGCAAATAATTTTTAGAAAGTTGATTATTACACAACATCGAAGCAAGAGTGGTAAATCTTGGAGAAAACGTATGCAGGAGCTGACAAGGCAAAGGTGGTGAGGTTACAAACTCATAAGAGGCGACTGAAGTTGATTCAAATGGAAGAGAAGGAAACACTTTGCGAATACACAATGAGAATTACAAGATTGGTAAACCAAGTGAGGGAGTGTGGAGAAGCGATCATAGTGTAGTATGTTATCGCGAAAAGAGGAGCGAAACGATCATAGTGGTGATTGTTATTGAGGAATCAAAGGATCTTGCAACGATGAGCAAAGAAGAGCTGCGGAGCTCCCTTGAAATGAATGAGGAGAGAATGAAGGAAAGAAATGTTGATTAGGCAAAGGTGGAATTTTTTTTAAATGCCCATTTCAATGAGAGAACAAAGAAGGCGAATGGAAAGTGGCTCATGAACAAAGGTATAGGGAACTTTAAGAATTTTTATGGAAGAGAGTCCCAAAGTTCCAAGAACTCAACATTCCAAAAGGATGAAAATAATGGAAATAGAGTGCTCGATCAAACAACTCTATAGGTGGAAATGTTAGAGGTAGAGGAAGAAGAAGGATAGTTGACAAGAGCAGTTTACAATGCTTTAATTGTCAAAAGCTTGGTCATTTTGCAAGAAAGTGCAACGCTAACAAGAAAGAACCTCAATAAAATGAAGCTAGAGTTGCAAGACAAGAGTTTGATGATGAGAACACACTGTTGGTCATGATCACATAAGGAGAATGTGGCAGCAATAGGTTGCAAGATAACAACAATATCAGTTTGAAAAAAATGCAGAATCAAAGTGTAACCGATTGCAGTTTTATGCCAACCAATTATATGATGAAGAAAATGCAGTGGTGACTTTGAAAGAAGCAATACAGTGCATCAATGAATGGTATTTGGACTCTGGGTGTTCAACCCATATGACAAGGAGGAAATATTGGTTTGTTACAATCAAACGTGTCATGAAGAACAAGGTAAAGTTCACAGATGATACCACTCTGGAGGCAGAATAAATCATTGATGTATCGTTCGAGAGAAGGGATGATAGACATTATTTGATAAAAGGATATGTTGTATATTCCTGGAACCAAGTGTAATCTTCTAAGTATTATCCAATTTCTTGAGAAGGATTGCAATATTCATATGGAGAACAAAATGTTGCATGTTATGGACGCGAACAAGGTTTTCGTCCTAAAAGCTTATATGGCTCCCAAAAGACTTTCAAAGTTGAGTTGAAGGTTATGGAGCATAGGTGTCTTGCTATTAAAGCTAGTAGAGAAAAATGGTTATGGAAATATAAGGTTGGGAATCTTAACTTTAGAGATCTCAACACCTTACAAGGGAACAAGATGGTTACCAGACTGCCATTGATCAACATACCGACTGAAATTTATGAAGAATGTGTGCAAGCGGAGAAACATAAGGGAAAATTTAGCAAGGATGCAGGTTATAGAACCAAATGTCACCTTGAGGTGGTGTATTCATATGTGTGTGGACCGATGCAAGTTGATTCCATTGGTGGCAATAGATATTTTGTCATATTCATTGATGATCGTAATAGAAAACTATGGAAGTACCTAATTCAGAGAAAGGATAAGATACTTGAGTTGTTCAAGAAGTTCAAGTCCATGGTTAAAGGGCAAAGCGATCATATATTCAAATTTCTCAAAATGAAGGGTGGAGGCTAATATGTCTCAAATGCTTTTGTGAGGTTTTATGATCAAAGGGGTATATAATACATGAGGTAGTGCCACCTTACACACCATAGAAAAACAGTGTTACCGACTGGAAGAATCATCAATTATCAACATGGTGAGAATCATGTTGAAAGGGAAGATATTTTTGAAAGAGTTATGGGGAGAAGCAGTGTCTATAACTACAAACTTGTTCAATAGATGTCCAACAAAGAAACTTGAAATGATTACATTGGAGGAAGCATAGTCTGAATTTAAACTGAATCTGAGTGACATGAGAGTTTTCGATTTAGTAGCATATTCACATGTGTCGGGATAACTTAGAAAGAAGCTGGTTGATAAGGGATAACAGTGACATTTAAACTGAATATTGTAGAGTTTTCTGCATTTCTTATATATATATATATATATATATATATATATATATATATATATATATATATATATATATATATATATATATATATATATATATATATATATATATATATATATATATATATATGTATGTATATATATATATATATATATATATATATATATATATATATATATATATATATATATATATTATTTGTATTTTTTGTTAAAATAACCACATTTTAAAAAATATATATATAAATTATCACACTTTTAAATGTTTTACCAAACTAATCACTTTTCAAAAAAAAAATTGTCTCATAGAGGATGCACCATTACTTATGGCGCATGCACTCTAATATAGTCTTAGGCGTCATTGTATGTGGTGCATGCTTGTGTGTAATACTAATGACATTGGCGCATGCATGCAAGCTTTAAGAGCATGTGTCATTCTTCCTGACTACTATGTTCTGACTGACATCATCTTATTGGAGATCATATTGGCACATACCCCAAACAAAATTTGTGTTAGTGGAAATGGAATTTCCATCGACTCTTCTAGGCGTATGAACCACGCATCAAGGTTTTGCGTTTTACAAACCTATTATTCAAATTGATGGAACATTGTTGTATGGTAAATATAAAGGAACACTACTCATGGCAGTGACACAAGATGACAATAACAATATTTTTCCAATCACCTTTGCTATGGTTGAAGGGAAGATTGTTGGTGGATGAAGTCTCTATCTCAAGAATCTCTGATTGCATATTGCTCTGCAACCTAACCTATGTTTGATTTCAGAAATACATCCATCTATTAAGAAAGCATACAATAACCTTGATAATGGTTGACAAGATCCTCCTTTTACACATATCTACTATATTAGACATATCACTCAAAATTTCTTGCGGGAGATCAAAGACAAGACACTTCGAAAAAAAATTATGAACGCATGGTATGCATTAACAGAACCATCATTCCAATACTACTGCAAAGTGATCAAATTGTCAAATGCAGATGTGTTAAGGTGAATTGATAATATTCCGATGGAGAAGTGGACCAGGGCATTTGACAATAGTCAACGATGAGGCCACATGACAACAAATATCGTGGAATCTGTAATAACCCGTATAATATGTGTGTATATATATATATATATATATATATATATATATATATATATATATATATATATAGAGAGAGAGAGAGAGAGAGAGAGAGAGAGAGAGAGAGAGAGAGAATAATACCATACAAGTGTTATTATTTGGTATTGACACAATCATAAGTGCCTATTGGCATAATTATATACACATGTCCAAAATAAAAACATAAATGACACATGTCATACAATAAAGCCTAAATAATAAAATCTAAGAACTATGTACAATATCTTCATTATACACAACTCCACAACGGAAGATCAGAATAACCACATCCCTTGAAACATCAGTAGACAACTTCTCTTGGATTTAACTTGTAAGGAATACCTGAAAATAACAACAATAATGGGATGAGATAATAATCTCAGTGAGTTCTCCTATCATATGGGTCCACTCGGCTCTACAGGGTTTCTACTCGATTCTAACCCAAGTATTCACCTTCTGTTACTTGTGCATCACTCGCACCTTGTAACTAGGACTTGAGTAACTAAGGGATAATCGCAATGTATGGAAACATGTCACTTGAGTTCACATAACTCACTAAATCACTATTTAGATTCACGCAACATCGATCCCCAACCGGACCTACGTCTAGGCCAAGGCTTGGTTCACGAATGCCCGTATGATTCGACTTTCACGGTGGATATCGGGTCCTCTATGAGGCTTAATCCCCAGTTCAAACAATCGTCACTCGTATGGGACTCTAACCCACTTAGGGTATCTTTCACCATATGTGACTCTAACCCACTTAGGTGTCCACCTTTCCCCCATGTCCTCTATGGTTGGGGCTCAAACCCAATTGAGGCACGAATCATTGGTGCCACATCCCCACTTACCACTTTACCTAAGCCCTTGAAGTGGTATGTGCACAAGCACAACTAGTTCTGAATACGAGATTAATTCTCAATAACAAATAGGACTTTCAGAGCAACGCTCCTCACCGCTGATGGAATTGGGCAAGTTAATCTTGATGTGTAATGGTGTATTTATGGGATATTACAGAATCAGTCAAAGGCATCAAAAACCTACCGATAACCGCTTTTGTGAGAACAACCTATTTTAGGTTAGGGTCACTGTTCGAGACCAGAGGTTCAAGTAGAGTTTAGTGTTACAATCGGGACAGTTGTTTAGTGAAAGTTGTATGGAATTTATTAAGGGGGGAGTTGTTAAAGCTAACACACATGTGGTCACAATGTTTGACCGTCGTAGAGGTTGGTTCATTTTAGAGGAGACAATTGACAATAATTAGGGGAGGCCAAGGGGATACTATTAGGTCAAACTAGATAGAGGTTGGTGTGATTGCAAAAAAATTTAAGCCTTTTGTATGCCTTATACCCATGTCATAGAGACATATTCACATGCTCGATAAGACCCTTCTAACCTATTATCCGCCATTTACAAAGTCATAAGCGCATGCAATATGTACAACAATACTTTCCGGTGGTTGCAAAGGAGGATTATTAGCCTACATATCAAGGGGACATGGTTTAGCCCAACAAAAATATCCGAAGAAATAAAAAGGATTGTCCTAACAGCACGCATATTCGAACCAAAATGGATACGACGAACAAAATGGTAAGATTATGTAGTTCATGTCGTTAGCCCGATCACAATCTTATAAATTAACCTAATGTTAGAGCAAGCTCCACAACATAATTATCGAATCCACTTTTAGTCCTTCTTTTGATATGTAATTCATTTTATGTAACCATTTAATATCATATTGAAAACAACGTTCTTTTTATAATGATTACAACTTTCGGTTACAATAATTAAAACAACAACGCGAAAAAACACATAAAATAACTAAACAACATATATATGTGATTGCAACGATCGAGACAATATCATCTGAATTTTGCATCATAATACGACAATCATTGTCAGTTTTAACTGACTCCCGCATACGATGCTCTCCATTATTGTTGAACACCATAATAAGCCTTTCAATTCTTCCGATCTTTTCATCGTCTCTAATGTCTCCATCTAACCAACATATCAAACTCCTCTGAAGATGCTCGAAAGTCTCAGTGTTCCAAAGTCGAATCTTAATCGAAGGCTACTTTTGAATAAATCAAATTAGCATTTCGTTTGATGATATAAGACATTTTAAAGAAAAATTAAAGGAGAGAATTAGAAGATGAGTGGGAAATGGTGGGGAGAGAATGATCTATTTATAAAAACCAATACAACATAGGACTCGGGAGAAATGACGCATGCTCCTAAAACTTGCATGCATGCGCCACTGTTATTGACATTACACACAATCATGCACCACATACAATTGCGCCTAAGGCCAAATTAGAACGCATGCGCCACATGCAGTGACGCATCCTTTATGAACGGATTTTTTTATAAAAAAAATAGTTAGTTTGATAACTTTTTTAAAAATAATATTATTTGAGTTTATTTTTTAAAAAATATGATTATTTAAAAAAAAAAGTCATTATTTGCCGTTAAAAAGAATCAATAATTAAACTTTTTGTTCAACAAACCAAAACTCCTTGCAATTTTGTCGTATCCAAGTTAGACAAATAATCACGCCATACAATCAATACAGTGCCGGTTCTTATAAGCAACATCTGTTGTTTTTATGAGCTTTTGAATGATTGCTAATTAACCAGTTGGAGGCCTCTTCATATATTCTTTCATGCCAATCTCCTTTGAGATTTTGAGTGACAGTGTGGGAACTAGTACTTGAAATTGCGACGATAATAGTCACTATAATGTGAAAACATGTGATAATGGACCCTTCGAAATAATAATAGTTAATAGTTATAGTGTGAAAACATATGGTAATGTAATGGACCCCTTAGAAATGATAAAGGTTAGTAGTACCATTAGGCTCTTTGTTTCTAGTTTAAATGTCTTTTTGTGTAGATTCCAGCTTTCTTCCACTACTCCAAGAATGTGTACAACATGTGGCCTACAGCGCCAACCATGTCAAAACACAAGTTTACACTCTTTCCATGACTTATTAAGATTATCCAATAAAAATTTACAAATATATGAGACAGAGCAGGCCTAAGGGTAAGTGGACTAGACTCTAATACTGCTTATATCGTGCTTAAAAAAATCAAAGAATTTTTAAATTAAATAAATAAATCGTAGTAGTTGTTGACAATAACTAAATCCATATTCAATTTTCAACTAAATTCAATTGATAAAAATATAGGTTAATGGTTGAGTGTCTTGTATTTGAACTGATTTTTGAGTAAAATAAATTATTTATGAGTGTGTTTGTTTCAAGTTGTAAATTTTTTTTTCGAGAATATGATAACGAGAATGCCACATTTTCATGTTTGATTTAATTTTTAAAAAATTATTTCAAGACATATTTTATTCTCAAAAATTTTATTTATATATGATTTTTTTTAATTTTATTTCAAGATTTTATAGATGGGAATTCAACTTTCTCATAAAAATAAAGAACTAACTACAATTTTCCATTATTATTCATATTTAATTTATTTTATTTTATTATAATTTTAAAATTATGTAAATATTACAATTATTTTTAAAAAATTTAATTTTTGCCGATACATTTTGATAGGAATATCATTCCAAGTAATAATAATTATGGGAATAAAATTCTAAGAAATGTTATTTCTTAACTTGAAACAAACACTCTTTATAATTGCAATATCAATTTAATGTTTAATTTTAAAATAAATATATTTTCATTTTTGATGAATTTTATCTTTACCTTAAATAAAATTATGTTACTCTTGTTGAATTTTTTACGAAAATAATCCAGTTTTTAAAGAAAATTTCCAAAATAACTCTGTTTTCAAAAAAAAACCCAAAGTATCCCACTTTTAGGAGGAGGCGTCAATCCAATTGGCGACTCCTCTTAAAAATAGAGTGGAGGTGCCAATTGGATTGGCTAGGGCGCATGGTGCAGCCAATTCAATTGGCGCCCATGTGTATCAGTTGAAAGGAGGCGCCAGTTGGATTTGCACCTCAGTATATTTTGCATTTTTTTTGTTAAACAGTCTACGTGATACATAATTTCGAAATAGGACCAATTGATATTAATATAAATTCCCGTTTACACAAAAAAGCCTAATGGTGATGACAGGGGTCACCTAATCGACCTCCGGTCCCACATCCCCTAACTACCCTAACCCGTGGCCCTAACTCGGGTTGATGATTCACCACTGGTGTTTGAGCATCTGAGGGGCCAAGAGCATCACTACCAACTGCAGGAGATGGCCTGTTGAGATAGTCAGACAAATCGGCATAGTCTTCAGTATGCATCGAAGGTGTACCGCCATAGCTGAGTTCATGACCCATGCCAGAGTAGTTGGGTTATGTTTGACTCATTGGTGGGCGACCGAGACGGTTGAAGGGAGACATGTGTGTGAATGATGCATCGAGGAAAGGTTGGAAAGATTGTTGGGGTGTTTGGTAGAGATAGGGTTGTTGGAGGTTTTGGTTTTGTGAGATTTGGGTTTCTTGGCTATGGTAGGAGGAGGGACGGTTGGTGTTGAATGGTCGTTGAGTGTTCTGGCTAAGGCGACTTTAGTAGGGTGATATGTTGGATGCGAAGCGATGTTGGGTCTCTGGTTGATGATCAATTTGTTGGTGGTGGTATGGGGTATGCTTTTGGTATTAGGGTTGGGTGTATGACATGTTTGAGTTGTATGTTTGTGTGTTTGTGGAATAGAAAGTTTGACGGACAGGGGGTTGTGTGTATCCGGTCTGACAATGTTATTAGGGGTTAGATGTTGAGGTGTCTGGTGTGTAAGTTTCT
Organism: Lathyrus oleraceus; assembly: GCF_024323335.1. Taxonomy (NCBI): domain Eukaryota; kingdom Viridiplantae; phylum Streptophyta; class Magnoliopsida; order Fabales; family Fabaceae; genus Lathyrus; species Lathyrus oleraceus. The sequence goes on along the minus strand of NC_066583.1, from coordinate 373,378,114 downwards.
TGACGTGGGTCGTACAGGTACATATCATCGACGATGAACTAAAAACCAACCGATTTGTACCAAGCCATATAAGTACGACTTGGTTTTTATTCATTTGGCATCACCACGTCAGTTAAGACATGGTCATGGCGATGCTTCCATTTGCTACACTCAGATCTTGCGAAGCTTTGCCATGGATTGAAGTTCGATTGGTCGTTAACTTTGCACATATGCCATTCTCCTAGGATTGCTAGGGGATCTGGGATGTGTTGAAGCATACCGAACTGCAACTTCACACGATCACTGTTGTGCATCTCCACAGTTTTGAATCTTATTATCGGTGTGTGTGCAGTCCATACGGCTGCATCTTCTGCGTTGACTTCATGGTCATAATCCAAATTTAGGTATGGACGCCAAATGAACTGAAATGTGAAAGTAATTTGGATTATAAACTTAGTAGAAGAAATTAACAAATTATAACGAAATAATGAGGTTATTATCCTTACGTCTGTCAGTCGAAGGTGATCCAACAGATTGCGATACTGAGTAATACAATGTCTAGGATATTTGTTATAACTTATACCACATGCCGACCATCTGCACCAAAAAGGTAAAAATATTAGTTAGAGATAATAATCGTTAAAGAAGTAAGTAAATATATAGTAATTTAAACAACTTCACTACGCCAAAAACTGGAATAGACAGCGCACCTTAGAGGGCGCTTTATTACAAAAGCGCCCTCGAAAGTGAAGCGAAAAATAAGGAGCAATAGACAGCGCACTTTAGAGGGCGCTTTTGTAACAAAGCGCCCTCTAAGGTGAAGCGAAAAAATAAGGAGGAGATAGAGGGACAACAATACATGACGCTTTTTAGAAAGCGCCCTCTAAGGTTACCCTTAGAGGGCGCTTTTAATAAAGCGCTGTTATAAGTCCATGTGCATTTCCAGCTTATAAAGCGCTTCTGGAAAGCCTTAGAGAGCGCTTTCATAAGCGCCCTCTTAGGCCCCCTTTAGAGGGCGCTTTGTTTCCACAAGCGCCCTCTAAGGTGAAACGAAAAAATAAGGAGGAGATAGAGGGACAACAATACATGGCGCTTTTTAGAAAGCGCCCTCTAAGGTTACCCTTAGAGGGCGCTTTTAATAAAGCGCTGTTATAAGTCCACGTGCATTTCCAGCTTATAAAGCGCTTCTGGAAAGCCTTAGAGAGCGCTTTCATAAGCGCCCTCTTAGGCCCCCTTTAGAGGGCGCTTTTTTTCCACAAGCGCCCTCTAATGTCCCCTTTAGTAAACATTAAAATTATAACATACTGCGCGTTTTGTTATTTCACTATCTGTTATTAGCGTTCTTTTTCACGTTAGGGTTCTGAGGCGTTTTCCTTCCACCTCTGTTAGATCTACATGCGCGTTTCCTCCTTCTACCAATCAAAGGTACACGCTTTTCCCAATTTCTGATTTATGTTATTGCTTTGTTTTAGCTTTGCCCAATTTCTGTTTTACCTTATTACTGCGCGTTTCCTCCTTCTACGTTTGTTTCGACCATGATAGCGGATGCAATAGGAAATTGACGGTTGGTTTTTAGTGACCATGATAGCGGATGTAATGGGTTATACGACCTATGAACATATGATTTTGTGTCAACACCAGTATCATTAGAAACCTAGGTCCGAATGTGTTTGAACTCTTTATGATGGATATAGGAAAGAAAGTTTCAACTTGAGGACGATGTTGTTTGGCACAATTAATGATTTTCCAGCATACGGAAATCTATCAGGGTATAGCATAAAAGGTCAATGTGCGTGTCCTATTTGTGAAGGTAAAACAGATTGGAAGCGCTTGGAGTTTGGTCAGAAGAATGTCTTTCTCGGTCATAGGAGATTCTTAAATTCAAATCATCACTACCGTGGATGGAGAAAGGCGTTCAATGGAGAGACAGAACAAGGCAGAGCTCCACCTATATTGACGGGTGATCAAATTTTTGAAAAGGTGAAAGATTTGGATACTCAGTTTGGCAAGCCTTTTGCCCACACACTTGTCAAAAGTGGGTGGAAGAAGAGGTCAGTTTTTTTTGAATTGCCGTATTGGAAGTCCTTGTATGTGAGACATTTTCTTGATGTTATGCATATTGAAAAAAATGTATTTGAAAGTGTTATTGGCACGTTACTCAATATACAAGGAAAGTCTAAGGATGGCCTTAAGGCAAGAAAGGACTTGATAGCGATGGGAATAAGAACTGAATTAGGACCCTTGAAGAAAGGAAAACGAACATATCTACCTCCTGCTGCTTATACTCTATCTAGAAAGGAGAAAAAAACATTGTGTAAGTTTCTAAGTGAAGTTAAAGTTCCAGAAGGGTACTCTTCAGATATTAGAAGACTTGTGTCTATGAAAGACCTCAAGTTAAAGAGTTTAAAGACCCATGATTGCCATGTTATAATGGAACATTTTCTCCCAATAGGTATACGTTCTATTCTTCCAGAAAAAGTAAGAAGCTCTATAACTAAGTTGTGTTCTTTCTTCAAGTCAATTTGCAGTAAGGTGATCAATCCTGCGATCTTACCAATGTTGCAAAAAGAAATCGTTATTACTTTGTGTGAGCTTGAAATGTTTTTTCCTCCACCATTTTTTGACATAATGGTACATCTAGTTGTTCATCTTGTGAAAGAGACACAATTGTGTGGACCAGCTTATATGAGATGGATGTACCCTGTTGAACGTTATATGAAAATATTAAAAGGGTATGTGAAGAACCGAAGTCGACCAGAAGGTTGTATGGTTGAAAGATACATTGTTGAAGAAGCGATTGAGTTTTGTACTGAATATTTGTCTAATGTTCAGTCAATCGGACTCCCCAAGTCTCAGCTTGTCGAAAAGAAAGAAGGAAAAAATCTAATTGGAAATAAAATCGTGGCAGTATCAAGGGTCGAACGGGATCAAGTGCATTTGTATGTTCTGCACAATGAGAATGAGGTTGAGCCGTATGTTGAAATTCACAAGGATGTTCTCCGAGGTTTAAATCCCAATAGAAATGAAAATTGGATAGTACGAGAGCACAATCGATGTTTTATACCTTGGTTTAAGGATCATATTTATTCAAAGTATTATTCAGATCCCGCTTTAATAACAGAAAGGTTGAGATGCTTAGCATATGGTCCAAGTTTCCATGTTTTTTCTTATAGCGCATACGCGATTAATGGATACACATTTTATACCAAAGAACAAGATGATAAAAGTACTATGCAGAATAGTGGTGTTACCGTGGTAGCTGAAGCAATGCACATATCAAGTGTGAAGGACTTAAACCCCAAATTTGCAAATCTGTCGTATTTTGGTGTTATCGAGCGCATTTGGGTGTTTGATTATGAGAAGTTTCAGATTCCTATATTTGGTTGCAAGTGGGTTGAAAATAATAACGGCATTCGAATGGATAAGTCAGGATTTTTGCAAGTGGATCTTAATAGGGTGGGATACAAAGATGAGTCTTTTATTCTAGCCTCTCAAGCTAGACAAGTGTTCTATGTCAATGATCCGAAAAGTACGAAATGGTCTATAGTTCTTTTTTCCAACAAAGTAATTGATGAAAACACTGGAGATCAAGGTGATATTGAAGTTGAGATTGAATCGTTTACCAGAAATGATCAAGATGAGAATATTATATCAAATGATTCATATATTAGAAATGATCATAATGAGGGTATTTGGATCAATCCAACCGTCCGTGTTGTTAAGAGACATGTAGAACATATTCCAACCAAGAAAAGAAAGAGAACTTAGTGAAAAAGGTACAGGTCAAATGATTTTAATTGTTTTCTTTATTACAGGTAAAATGACTTTTATGATTTTAATTGTTTTTACATTTGTCATCTGATTTTAATTGTTTTCTTTATTACAGGTAAAATGGCTATTATGAAGTCAATCATTCGTGCAAGAGACAAGGGTGTAAAATTTGAAGTACATTGGAGTGCTGAAGACCAACTAATTTTTTTTCATCAGGCTTGTGTCTCAATAGAGGATGGGTATCTACCTAAAGTTACTTTTGTAGTGGTCCAAAAGAGACATCACACCCGTCTCTTTCCTGTCAACCCCAAAGAGACCGATAGAAGTGGAAATATTATGCCAGGTTTTTTCAATATATTTCTCAACGCAGCTGGTATATATTATCATTTGAATTTATCACTTTTTGCTGATTTTGTTGTTCTAAATTGTCAAAGGAACCGTGGTAGACACCAGCATTTGTCACCCTAGGGAATTTGATTTTTACCTTAACAGCCATGCAGGAATTCAGGTAATATTAGCTATGTCATTTAACTTTATGCCATTGTTTACTATTTGTTGCTCAATCGCCTTTTGACAGTTCTGTGTTATTTGCATTTGGACGTGTTCTTTTTGCAGGGGACTAGTCGACCAACGCATTATCATGTGTTGTATGATGAAAATAAATTCACTGCAGACCAGCTACAGAGTTTGACCAATAACTTGTGCTACACGTAATGATATGATTTGCTTTTTTAATCTTAATTAATGTTTTCTAAACTTGTACTATTTTCATTTAATTTTAGAAGCCTTCTGATACTATTTATTTCCATTCAGTTATGCGAGGTGTACTCGATCTGTCTCAATAGGTTTGTTACTCGATTCCCTTTGCTTGTTTTTGTTTTAGGCTATACAAAACTTTAGTTTAACAAAAATGTTATCTTGTATGCAGTTCCTCCTGCCTATTATGCACACTTGCTATTATTCATCATGGGTGGATGGGCGTTATTTTGTTTAGTATTGGTTAGAACTACTAGACAGCTTTTGGATACAGTGGTCACTGGGTGTTGGTTGCTATGGATCTTTCGAGACTAATAGTGTATATTGTTGTTGTACTTTTACTAAATCATGAATATGTTGTTGTATATTGTTGATCAAAGAATCATATATTAATGTTGTATATATGAAGGATTAATGTTGTATATAAATGGATTCATGTTGTATATATCAATGGATTAATGGTGTATAACATTGGATTAAAGGATGAATTCAATATGAATTTTACACTTTTGCAGCATGCGAACAGGTTACCAATTAAATATCCACTGTTTTTCAAACAAATTTTTTTAAAATAACTAACACTTTAGAGGGCGCTTTTTTCTGAAAGCGCCCTCTAAACACTTTACATTGACAACTTTAGAGGGCGCTTTTTCCTGAAAACGCCCTCTAAACACTTTACATTGACAACTTTAGAGGGCGCTTTTTCCTGAAAGCGCCCTCTAAACACTTTACATTGACAACTTTAGAGGGCGCTTTTTCCAGAAAGCGCCCTCTAAGGTGTCCCTTTATGGACCACTCCAGAGGGCGCTTTTTTCTGAAAGCGCACTATAATGTGGCCACTTTAGACAGCGCTTTCACCAGGAAAACAAAGCGCTGTCTTTACCTATGCCAGCGCCACTTTAGAGGGCGCTTAAAAGCGCTGTTATAGGCCAAAATAAGCGCCCTCTTTTCCCTTATTTGGCGTAGTGCTTACATTCAGGCTGCAATTGTATTGAGTTGTATATTACTCTTCAACCATGTATACCATCTCAGTTGTCTCAAATAACCAGTCAGGATGAATCTGGTGAATTTGATTCACAATTCTCAAATGACGTCGACCCAGAAGTAGAAGCAGAAGTCAACATCGTTGATGAAGAAGAAGAGGAGGCCGAGATACAGGTCGATCATATGTTGAACAACGACATTGAAGATGAAGAAGAAGAGGAGACCGAGATATATGTCATAAAGTTTTTGTTACAACGAGGTTCACAACAAACATCACTACAAAATAAGCTAACTGAAAACAGAATATTTCTAACTGATTACAACAATCAAGGTGATGTCATCTCGACCGAATATCATTTCCCTAGTATCCTTATCAGTTTTCATTCGCACTCAACCAAAGATATTGTCGAGTCTCTCAATACTTCTAATTTTTCCCCTTCTGGTATTTTTCCATCTAACCAACGAACCAGCTCCCTCTTCAGCTGATCGAAAGTAGTGATGTTCCAGAAGAGCATCAGCATCTGAGGTTTATCTCTCGCATAAATCACATTTCCGTAGTGGCGACGAACACCAAACATGATTGTCAAATGCTTAAATGAGATGTGGAAAAATGATTCACACAACACCTCTATTTATAACAAAAAAAATTGCATTTTACATTGAGGTGTCAATCCAATTTGCGTCTCCTTTGAAAAACTACACATGGGCGTCAATTGAATTGGCTGCACCATGTGCCCTAGCCAATCCAATTGGCGCCTTCACTCTATTTTTAATAGGAGTCTTCAATTGGATTGGCGTCTCCTCCTAAAAGTGGGGTACTTTGAGAATTTTTTTGAAAACAAGATTATTTTAGAAATTTTCTTGAAAAATTGGATTACTTTGGGAATTCACTCTTATTTATATAAAAAAATTAATTGATATACACTGACAGTGTAAAGATTTTTTATACTGTCAGTTAATGAGAATCATTGATTTATTTAAAATATTTGACTTTTATTTTAACCACTTAAAAAATAATACAAACAGATGATTGTGATGCATTGGCAGTGTAAAATCCTTTACACCGACAGTGCATAATAATTAATCTCTTATATAAAAGGTTTAAAAGAATTAACAAACTAAATTCTTTTGTTTATCCAACAGTATGAGAGAGTTGAACATTACTCACTATAAAATGATAATTTTGTGTTCGATTTTCGAAGTCATTCATTTAAAAATAATTAATCCATGATAAATAAATAAATATTTAATTGTCAATTTTAACATTAATTTTACATCTGATATCAAAAAGTTTTAATCAGAAAAATATCTTATAAATTAAACATTTTGATTATAATGGTTGAACAAAAACCAGATTCATTTTAATAAGAAATTAGGCCGACCCTTAATGAAAAAAATAGTTATTTCAATAAAGGTTGAAAAAATCATATTTATTTAAATTATTATAATCATAGAAGAGACATATTAATTAATTTTTTAATGTTATTTAAAATAATAATTTATCCATGTCACTTTAGGTTTTTTTTTTTTAGTTTTGTATGTTTTCAATGATTTAGAGTGTGTTTGTTATAAATTATTTTTAAAAAATTACTTCTATTATTCTAATAGGGGTTGTTTAAGATATTTAAAAAGAAATTAACTTTTGGACAAGGATAGCTTCGGTAAAAGCTTAAGAATTTTTTATTTAAATAACTCATTTTCTCAAATAAATATTCAACCAAATCCATTTCTTTTCATCTATTTTTCAAAATTATTCACTTTTGAATAAAAATATATTTTAATATAAAGGAGATGTCAATTCAATTAGCGCTTCTATACAACACATAAAATGAGACGTCAATCTAATTGACAACAGTGTACAAATATATAGGAGAGAGAGTATATTCTCTCTCCTACGTGTTTGTACATTGTCTCCAATTGAATCAGTGTCTGCTCCTTTGTGGCCCTTCAATCCGACATAATTCATGAACTTATTGTGATCCTTCTTAAGACCAAGATAGTTCTTCTTACCATCTAATCTCTTCTTTCCTTTTACGCTCACCATATTCGCCTCAGATTTCTCTTTATCTTTTAATTCCTCGTTGATTTCAAGATGTTTATGGACTTGCTTCAGTGAGAAGTCCTCGGAATTGTGAAACAACTTCTTCCTATAGCTTTTCCAGAAAGATGAAATTTTTTCAATAATTGCACCAACATGGAACACTTTAGGAATATTGATCTTTACATCTCTCAATTTATTTACAAAAACTTGTAATTCTTGCAAGTATATTCTTTGAACCCAACATTTTAAAATCGAAATACTTTGAAATAAAAAACATTTTAGTACCTTCCTCCTCATTATGAAATTAGAACTCAAATTCCCTCTTGATATCTCTTGTTGATCAGTTGTATGTGAATAGATCGTAGAGGCGGACGAATAGTGTGTTTAGAAAGTGCCCACGACACAATAATCCATCCTCTTTTGGTTTCATATGTTCTTTCTCGAGTTCCTGAAAATCATTGTTTTGTGGTTCTGGAATCGATGCAAATTCAAGATAAAAACATAAAAGATCTTCAATGCAGTCACGAGGAACATCATCTTGTCTTTCCCAACGGCTGGAGACTTTCTCATCGAAACGCTCCAATTTTACTGGTTCATCACTTTGATGCTTGAAACATAAGCCTCATGACCAGTTACCATTATTTGAGATACTATTAGACTATTAGAAATCGATTGTAAATTAAATACATTAAGGCTAGAATCGTGCATATGAACAATTTCCTAATAGTATTTAAAATACTCTCTATTTTCTCTCAGAGTCTATATGCAAGAATACTCAGGCTAATTTATCATACTTCGAGTTTGCACAAGATAAATGAAAACTTGAATGTAGGGAAAAAAGAAATATGGAATTCAAACAAGGAAGAAGAGAGTTCAAATTGGTATGTTTTTCTGAATCCAAGATAGTCTATTTATATATTAAATGGTGCAGTTTCACAAGGATGCGACCCTTTATAAAACACACCATTTCACCAAGTTTTGCAACTATTTACTAAATATTATGATCCTTAATAAAACACAATTTTTTATCAAATGTTGCAACTCCTTACTAGTTTTTACTAAGTATTGCAATTATTTACAAACTTACAAGGTGTCATGTTATTATTAAAACACAACAATCACTACGCCAAAAATTGGAATAGACAGCGCCCCTTAGAGGGCGTTTTATTACAAAAGCGCACTCTAAAGTGAAGAGAAAAAATAAGGAGCATACTATTGGAATAGACAACGCACTTTAGAGGGCGCTTTTGTAACAAAGCGCACTCTAAAGTGAAGCGAAAAAATAATGAGGAAATGGAGGGACACCAATAGAGGACGCTTTATTGAAAGCGCCCTCTAAGGGTAACCTTAGAGGGCGCTTTTAAAAAAGCGCTCTCTATGTCCATGTACATTTCCAGTTTATAAGGCGATTTTGGAAAGCCTTAGAGAGCGCTTTTAGAAGCGCCCTCTTAGGCCCCCTTTAGAGGGCGCTTTTGTAACAAAGCACCCTCTAAAGTGAAGCCAAAAAAAAAATGAGGAAATGGAGGGACAACAATAGAGGGCGCTTTAGTGAAAGCGCCCTCTAAGGTTACCCTTAGAGGGCGCTTTTAAAAAAGCGCTCTCTAAGTCCATGTACATTTCCAGTTTAGAAGGCGCTTTTGGAAAGCCTTAGAGAGCGCTTTCAGAAGCGCCCTCTTAGGCCCCCTTTAGAGGGCGCTTTTTTTACAAAAGCGCCCTCTAAGGTCCCCTTTAGTAAACATTAAAATTATAACATATACTGCATGTCTCTTTATTTTCCCTCTCTATAAGCTATTTCGTTTACGTAACTGGGTTTTCTCTCTACTGCGATTACTCTCGTCCTCCGTTCGGTCTCCCTCCCTCACCGTCATCGTCGCCGTCGCCTTTTTCTGCTGCTGCGTTCACGTTCACGTCCACCGTCACTGTTCACTTTCTTCTCCATCGTTACCGTCACCTTGAAGGTATTTCTCTTCTCCATCGTTACCGTTCACTTTCTTCATGTGTTTGATTAGGGCATTTTCTAAACTTAGTTTTACATTTTGTGCATTATGTTGATTAATGTTGTTTAGGGCAAACTGAGTTTTTTATTTCTGATTGAAAACTGATATCATTTGAAGTGTGTTTGAGCTTGTGCTTGGAAGTTTGATGATTATGGATGCAAGTTTGTTCATGTTCCAAACACCATAAGTTTGCATTGGTCTTTTGCATGCAGTAGGTGTGTGTGAGTTTGTATTCAATAATGATAAAAAAAAAGAGTTTAGATTGTTGTAACATGAGAGAAATGGAAGGTATATGAATGTGTTCACGTATTGAATCATTGTCTTACTTGGGTCTTATTGAATCATTTCTATATTACAGATAAAATGGCTAACCAAGACGATACCCATGACGCGAATGGATCACGTAACAATGTTGAAAAATAAATCAAACGAGGATTGACTGTTATGAAGTCAATCATTCGTGCAAGAGACAAGGGTGTAAAATTTGAAGTATATTGGAGTGCTGAAGACCAACTAATTGAGCCTAACGGTTCAATGTTGGCAAGTTACATTGGTTTCCTTGTTCGACAACATATTCCGATTACATGTGATAATTGGAGAAGTCCGGACTTGAAGGTTGGCAAAGAAAAAATATGGTCGGAGATACAGGTACTTACCATATATTGTTATATGTTTTTTTTGTTGACTATTTGTTGACCATATATTGTTATAATATTACTTTATAATAACACACTCCATGTGTATGTTTTTTAGAGATCCTTTCACATCGATGAAAGCCGGCAAAAATATTGTATTCAATTGGCCGGAAAAAGACTCCGAGGATTTCGATCCTTTTTGTCCAACAAATTTCTCAAGGATGAGGAAGGAAAATTTGTTGAAGCAGAACGACCAATGAAGTATGCCGAGATTATTTCAGCCGATGAATGGGATAACTTTGTCGCCAAACGAAGAAACGAAAAATTCCATGTAATGTCTATTAATTATGGTATTATACAATTGTTAAGTTACTTGGTTCTAATATGCCTTAAACTTTTTTATCCAGGAAGTAAGCGACAAAAATCGGAAAAGGGCATCAAAACCCGCGTATCCGTACAAAAAAGGGCGTACGGGATATGCACGGTTACAACAAAGAATTGTGAGTATATTCAAATGCTATGAGCTTATACATTGTCACAATATGTTATAATTGATGATCTTATAATCTAATTCAATGTGTAGCTAGCCGAGGAGAAAAGTGACGCAACATCTCTTCCGGAGCACGTATTATGGAAGGCTGCTCGGGTTGGGAAGGATGGGGCTGTCGTTGAAGCGGTCCAAACTGTTTATGACGAATGTGTAAGCATATGTAACATTATTTCTTTAATTATATCGAAAATTTTGTTAGACATATAATTCATTTTTAATCTCCTCTAATAATATTTCAGGAGACTTTATCCCAAACCTTACCTTCAACCGAGGTCCAGGATTGCAGGAGCGTACTTAGTCGAGTACTAAATGTTCCTGAGTATTCCGGTCGTGTGAGGGGTAAGGGTTTTGGTGTGACTCCGTCGTCATTTTATAAAAAACCAAAAACAAAAAATCCTACCAACAAAGAGGTGATGGAGACCTTGGCGGAGTTAAGGGCACAAGTACTCCAACTGCAAAACGAGAATGCAAGGTATAGAGAGGAAATGTGCGCCTCCGAGGCAAAAGATACTAGTGACCGAGCTAGTATCAATTGTCAACCGAAATTTCCCGAGGTAATTATATATGTTATTATGAAATTAAAATAGCACTTTTTTACTTGACACATATACACGTTAACAATAACATTTATTATTGGTTTAGGGCATTTCACCTTGTCAGTTGTATCTATCGTCACCAACTTATCGCATGGTTGGCAAGGGAAAAGTGCACAACACTTCGGGTGAATTACTTCACCATAATCCCCTCCCAGTGGGATATATGAAAGTTTCGGTTGACCTTGTATTAGATACCGACGCGCTTCTACCATTACTTGACGTTGTTTCAGAGACAACGTTGATGCGAGAAGCAGTCGGATCCTTTGTTGGATGACCGTCAGATCTAATTTTCCCAGATGCCGGGGTATATATGTTCTAAATGATTATGAATCTTTAGTATTCACATTTCAATTCAGCTACAATTATGATATTTAATCAATCCTTATTACATGGTAATGTTAGACTCCTACAAGACCCACGCATAAAGCTGGTAAAGGGATTTCAAGACGCATCGAGTCGGTTGCATCTCTAAAAGAGGTACAAATATATATACCTATTGAATTATATACGCAACGATTCTGTTGCATCACAAAAAGTCATGATTTAATTTATATGAATTTTTAGGTTCCCGGTCGAAAGTTGAAAAAAGCTGGTAACGATATTCCTCCAACGACGTCCGGGACAAAATCTCAAATTATGATGCGTCTTGAGAAAATGGTGAATGAGTCCGATATTATGCACGGGGTCATTCGTAGTATAGATTTTGATGAAGGTGTTTTCGGAGCTGCTCATTTCGAAATAATTGCAAAGGAGGACATGCAACAACTTTTTGAACACGACGAATTGGGCATCGCTGTCATTCATACATACATATGGTACTCCGATCAATCTATAATTTACTTAGTTGAACAATTTATTTACATATTTCAATGAGTAGTCTAATGTTTATTATGTTTCTATTTAAGGTATATGAATGTAACATTGCTGCGGGGAACTGAATTGTGTAACCGTTTCAATTTTATTGCTGCTTCCCGTATCAACGCAACGTTAATAACGAAAAATCCAACATCCGTAAAGAATGATCTAGTCGATAGATTCATGGCGGCCGGCGATAATACTACACCCAGTTTGTATTTTTTACCGTTTAATTCTGGCAACGGGTTAGATTTTCTTTCTAATAATTTCATTCTAATCTATGTATATCTTTTACGTAGAAAATTTTCATTCATCTAAATTTTTGTTTTATTTTACAGTGGTCACTGGGTGTTGGTTGCTATGGATCTTTCGAGACTAATAGTGTATTATCTCGATTCGTTATCGGGTGATTGGAGTAAATATCCGAGTATGAAGAAGACGGTTGACGCGTAAGTGAAATTCCCCTAAATATTCGTGTATTTGTATATTTAATTATGTCTGTCAAATTGATCTCAATATACGTTTTTATTTTGTTAGGGCAATAATAAAATTTAGATCGAAAAAGAATTATCGCAATAGGAAGGACATTACCTGGATCAGAGTTCAGGTATATATTAAGTATCTTATTTTTGCTTATAATAGTGTTTGTTTTTTTGCTTATAATAGTGTTTGTAAGAAATTAACTATATATATATTGTTTGTTTTTCTGTGTAGTGTCCTCAGCAAAATAATTCAGTCGATTGCGGATTTTTTGTATTGAGATTTATGAGAGATATCATTGCGTTGAATCGTATAGACGTCCCAAAAATGGTATGGAATAATAACTTAGGGTTTATTTTAATATTATCGGATATTTCATCTAATTTGTTACTAAATCATGAATATGTTTTATTCTCTTAATTGTAGTACTTTGAGGAATACAAATCTTACTCAAGAGCTCATTTGGATGAAATGAAGGATGAATTGTGTCAATTCATTGTTGATCAAAGAATCATATAGCTAGGTTGTATATTGTTGTACATATATGTATGGAATGTTGTTGTTGTATGCTGTTGTTGTATATATGTTGTATATTGTTGTTGTACTTTTACTAAATCATGAATATGTTGTTGTATATTGTTGATCAAAGAATCATATATTAATGTTGTATATATGGAGGATTAATGTTGTATATAAATGGATTCATGTTGTATATATCAATGGATTAATGGTGTATAACATTGGATTAAAGGATGAAATCAATATGAATTTTACACTTTTGCAGCATGCGAACAGGTTACCAATTAAATATCCACTGTTTTTCAAACAATTTTTTTTAAAATAACTAACACTTTAGAGGGCGCTTTCTGTAGGAAGCGCCCTCTAAACATTTTACATTGACAACTTTAGAGGGCGCTTTATCCAGAAAGCGCCCTCTAAACACTTTACATTGACAACTTTAGAGGGCGCTTTTTCCAGAAAGCGCCCTCTAAACACTTTACATTGACAACTTTAGAGGGCGCTTTTTCCAGAAAGCGCCCTCTAAGGTGTCCCTTTATGGGCCACTCCAGAGGGCGCTTTTTTCTGAAAGCGCACTATAATGTGGCCCTTAAAGGGCCACTTTAGACAGCGCTTTCTCCAGGAAAACAAAGCGCTGTCTTTACCTATGCCAGCGCCACTTTAGAGGGCGCTTAAAAGCGCTGTTATAGGCCAAAATAAGCGCCCTCTTTTCCCTTATTTGGCGTAGTGAATGGTAAAGTATTTAATTATTATCTTCAGTAATTAATAATTAGAATAACTAAAACTACAGTGTCAACTCCCAACCATCCCTATTCAACAAGTTTTCAATCAAACCACTCATCACGACTCCTTAAATCCACTAAATAGTGATTCCACATCCTACATATCACCTCACACATCTTAGGCTCTATTACACTAGCATGCTCTTCACATTCTTTAATGAACAGCATCATTTAACTTTTGAAAAAAATGACCCACCAAGTTTTTGCCTCTTAAGTAACATTTGGGGTACGTAGATAATAAGCAATGTGGTCACATGGTGAGCATGTGATCGAGTCTGATCTACTTCCTTTATGAAGTATGTCGTGGGAAGACATGTCAAGCCACATGTTAAATGACCTGAACCTGATTCCCTAAAAGGATAACTGAAATAATCATAGGATTTGTCCCACTTTTAACAATAAAGGATGATCCCAACATTTCCTCTTAGAAGTCAAGCCCATGGAGATGCGTAACGAGTTTTATAGACATAAGAAACAATCTCTCCACTAGCTCCTTTATCACATGTTTGCATCTATAAATACTGAGTTAGTAAGTTGAATAAAGTGTCTACATATCAGAACTAAAAAATCTTCTCGTGTTCGATAAACTGACATGATCCTTATTATTGTACTCATAACAAATATAACTTAAAAATAAAAAATTAATTCTAGTTTTTTTTAAAGAATGAACTTAAAGTTTAAGTGCTTCTAGTTAAAAAAATGTTAGCTTCAAGTTATGTCGTGATGTGATCAAATGTATGTATAAAAAAATTATTGTATGCAAAAAATAAATTCTAAAACAAACAATTTACTAAAAAAACATGAGGAATCAAAATTTCTAAATAAAAAAAGTTGGAGTGAAATCTACTTTAAAGATGAAAAGTCGAATAATGCTTAAATATGAGAAGAGAGATTCTGGTTAATAAGAACCAATTTACTAAGCATGCAAGAGTCCAAATACAGGTGTGAATGGAAGGGTTGTAAGGTCCACCAGCTGACCACAACCATTTTGTGCATGAGGTCATCAGAAGAGCATGCAAAGTTTGGCTATTTCTTTCCAGACACATTTTTGTTAACTTACATAGCCCAACCGAAGCCGATTATGCCATAGACTTCAAGTTTTATGGACTTCAATTAGGCCATAGGTTTCAATTATACTTAGCCCAGACGAAGCTGATTATGTCAGAGGCTTCAAGTTTCTTGGAATTCATTTAGACAAGAGGTTTCAATTTTACTTAGCCCGGACGAAGCCGATTATGCCAGAGGCTTCAATTTTCTTGGACTTCAATTAGGTCAGAAGTTTTATTAAACGTTACCCGGTCGAAGCTGATTATGCCAGAGGCTTCAAGTTGATTGTACTTCAATTAAGCCAAAGGTTTTATTAAACTTTACCCGGCCGAAGCCGATTATGCCAGAGGCTTAAAGTTGCTTGGAATTTAGTCAAGCCATAGGTTTTATTAAACGTTACTCGACCGAATTCGATTGTGCCAGAGGCTTCAAGTTGTTTGGACTTCATTTAGGCCAGAGGTTTCAATTTTACATAGCCTGGCCGAAGCCGATTATGCCAGAGGCCCTATTTTACATGCTCTACACAGTATATTTCTTTGACTATGGGTGCCTCATTAAAAACTCTCGCACATGCAAGGGAAAAGAATGCATCCTATAATTTTTATTTATGATATTTATAACATAAAATAGTTATGATATAGCTCAAGACCAATTACAATCCAGGTCCCAGATATTCCAATATCATCTACATATTCCAACTTGTAAGCCTCATTATTCATCCTCTGATTGTTACAAAAGGAACCTTCCCCATCCGGGACCAGCCCATCTTTTTTCCTAAAGTTCGCCACATTGTTTATCATTAGACTTCCTTTATGACACCCCATTTTCTCGATACTAAACCTCCCGGTAATCCTTTGTGTGGCTGTCCGGTTATCTATGCCCACCGAGCTTATTCTTTCATTCAAAGTATGACGTCCCCAAATCGGCATGTTGATCATGACTGACATCATTATATCAGTTTCACCAACTGTTGCTAAAGTTTTCTCCCAAGTAGTTGAATGAGATGTAATGTGGCAAGGCCACCAACTTTCATACATTTTCTCGGTCCATATCTTTCTAATCCTGGCTCCCTGCTTATTCTGGACAATATGATTTTGTTTATTGCCTCTGACGCTTCCCATCTAGTGAAGTGATTGATAGCTCCTACTAGAAAATTTGTATGCTCGACTTCTACGAGTGATGAGCTCTAAATACTTAGCACTTGTTTACAGAACCTCCATGGTGGGATAAAAAAGTTATGTGCAAGAGGGTGGTTCCCCATGTTTAATTTGACTCCGATACTTCTGTCTTCATCCTTCGATATCTGACCGGCACCAATTTGAGTTATATGAGCTGATCGGACGCCATTTTGTATCTTTCTTGTATTCTTCATGTTTGTTGGCTGGTTTTCTGATAGCTCTTCTCTCGAATCAATGTCGACTAAGTTTATTGTTAACTGGACGCCCTTGATTGGTTTGCCGACATGACTCCTCCTTTTGAGTCTTAGACTATCTTTATAACATTTCCTTGCAATTCCTTGATCACCTTTCACGAATCCAACTTGACCGTCTTCTAGAGGATACTTTAACATAAGATATGAGGTGGATAACATTGTTTCTAAAACATTGAATGAGATCCTGCCAATAATAATACAACATTGACAATTAGATACCTTACTTGGATACTTTTCACATGGTTTGTGCTGTCAAAGGTTATTATTATGGGAAAATGTCCTAGCACTTGTACGTGATCTTCGAAAAATCCCACCAAGGTACCTTTAAATGGTAGTAGCTTGATGTTATCGTAATTCATCCCCTTGAATGCATCCATATATAAAACATCTGCCAAACTTTTGGGGTCTACCAAGACTCATTTTACGGTTCAGTCGTGAATCTGAACTTTAATCACCATGGGATCGTTTTCGTAAGCCAACACTCCTTCCGAGTCTCTTCTAGAGAAATTGATCACAATCGAGTTCTCCTTCTCTTCTAAAGGCGACTTTTGTTCAATATGCATCATTGATTGATCATATATTTTCCTAGTCGAGATGGCTTCTCGTCCTCCCGTGAATCCCCCTACTATGGTGCTTAGTGTATGCCAAGTTATCTCGGCTTCATGGACTTCTTCTATATTCTTTCCTTTCTTCTGTGCGGGATTTTCCAAACATGGGTCCTCTCGGTGAGGACTTCTCTTTCCAAGATGACCTCCCACGTACTTAACATACAACAATAGTCGACCTCTCTGAATTAATACCTCAATTTATTTCTTCAACTGATGACAATTTTCTATATGGTGTCCTCGAAGTCTATGGTATGCACACCATGTGCTTTCATCTTTTTTAATCATAGTATGCATCCCCTTTGGGCGTACCAGTCTGGGAGCAACTTAAGGTGATAAACCTCTTTTAGGATATCTTAATGTCTAGAATTTAGTAGCGTGTATTCCTGCTCTTTTTCAAATGGTCACCGGGATGGTATTTCTATTAGCCGATCTCTGGGTCCCGACTTAAAGTATTCTTTTCTAGGCCCCTCTCCTTCTTCCTTGGTACATAATTTTTATTTTGAATCTTGGGATATTTTCTCCATGTTACTTTCCTCTTCTTTGATGTAACATTATTCTCGGGTGATAACCTCATCAATGTTAGATGTCAACTTTTGTGCTAAAGATTCATTGAATTGTTCGACTTTGAGGTCATGCTGAAATGCTCCAACGAACATTTCATGATTTGGATGAGATACCTTAATTTTTCATTATTGAATCTCTTCATATGTTCCCGGAGATATTATGTATGCTGTTGTTAGATGTTAAATAGATTGGTGGTCAACACTTTCCTAGGCTTAGTTGTCAAAAAATGATGTACCATTTTCTTGGTTAAGTCTTGGTAACTAATGACCGAGAACCTAGGTAGAATCATATACCACCTCAAAGCACCCTCTTTAAAGGTTCCGACCATTAGCTTACATTTGAGTGAGTCATAAGCCCCTATTACTATCATTTGGTTATTGATGGCAATAATATGCTCATATGGATCAATTTTACCATTGAAAGACACCAGCGACAGTGGCTTTAAGTTCTCCGGGACTTGATCATCCCAGATATATTTGGATAAAGGTTGAGAGTCCAGAGGCTCTTCCTCTGTATCCTCTTACTTAAGACTTTGTGTTTGCAAGACTTGTACACTGTCTTGCAAGGCTTCATTTTGCTGATGAAGTGCTTCCACCACCGCGAGAATTTGAGCCATATCTGGTGACGGGGGTGGATTTCTTCAATTGGGAGATGATCCCAACATCGTCTAGCTGAAGTATTAATGTTTTTTATGACGGTTTTATGTGGCCTAGGAAAAACCTCTGTGTTCCCAAAATTCCAATCATCTCGTTGATAACAATTAATAAGTCATCAACATAGAGAAAAAGGAATATCATGATGTTCTCACGCACCTTTTTTTACAAACACTTGTCACAGGAATTAGGAACAAATCCATTTGAATGTATGGCATAGTCAAACTTTTGATGACATTGTTTCAATGCTTGTTTTAATCCATACAAGAATTTAACAAGCTTGCACACATTTTGTTCATTTCCAATAAGCATGTAACCTTTTGATCGCTCCATGTAAATATCCTCATTGAGATCTCCATTTAGGAATGTCGTTTTGACATCCATTTGATGAATTATAAGGTCACCAAAAGTCTAATGCAAATAATACTCTAAGTGTTATCGTCCATGCTACCGGTGCATATGTGTCAAAATAATCAACACATTCCTTTTGTCTAAAACTCTTGGCTACTAATATAGCCTTGTAGGTGTTTAGTGTGGCATCACTATGATACTTCTTTTCAAAAATCCATTTGCATCCAATGGGTCTCAATCCTATAGGTAGACCGAAAAGCTCCAAAGTATGGTTTGACATTATTGAATCCATTTCGTCGTGGATATAATCCTTCAAAAAGGAGGAATCCCTCGAAGCTACTACTTTCTTATAATTATTAGGATTATATTCCACTTGAAGAATAATATGAATCTTACTAACAAAATTCTCACTATTTCCTTCTACTATATAAAAATAAATGAGTCGGGAATCGATTTCGTCCGATCCTAGATCCTTAGCCTTTTGAACTCTCATGCTTGTCCTAAGCCCGGGTTATGATTCAACGATCTATGAAGAACTTTTGGGTTGTGTTTCAAGAATTCGCAAAGAACTTTCCTCACGAAGTTGTTTATTTATGGGAATCTTATATTCCTTATCCTTTGTGGTAAGGTTCTCAAAAAAATTCACTTCTCAGGATTCAATAGTTATATTAGACTCCAAATTCAAAAGTTTATACGCTTTACTGTTGGGTGCATACCCTACAAAAGTACATTTGATCCCTCGAGGATCCAACTTATTTCTTTAAGGATCCATGTACTTATAATAAGCTATACACCCCCACACTCTAAAATAACTAATATTTGACGTTTTGCCATTCCATTCATCATATGGAGAAATATTTATTTTCTTTAAAGGAATTCTATTCATTATATGATAAGAAGATGCAAAAACTTCATCCCATAAGTTAAATGACAATTCAAAAACATGTCATTTAACATTTCTTGATATATGTCATATTCTTTCTTTTGGTTAGACCATTTTGTTGTGGTGTACGAGGTCCAAAATATTCATGTATAATACCATATTCTTCATAATATGCATCAAACCCAGTAGAAAAGTATTCACCTCCCTTATCACTCCTAAGGACTTTAATACCTCTACTTAATTAATTTTCTACTTCTGTTGTATAAATTTTAAATGCATTAAAATTATCATCTTTATTCTTTAAGATATACATTTTTGAATCTAAAACAATCATTAATAAAAGTATTGAAATACCTATTTCCCATACGAGTTAATTTGCCATTAAATTCACGTAAATTTGAATGCACAAGATCAAACAAGTTGGTATTTCTTTCTACAATATGGAAAGGTTTCTTAATCATTTTTTATTTAAAACATACTTCACATTTTTCAAAATTATTAACATCACATGAAATTAAACCAGATTTAATTAATACTTTCATAATGCTAATACCAAAATGATTTAATCTACTATACCATAAAGAAACAAATTCAATCATATAAGCAGAAATAGAAACTTTATTGATAATGATATTGTCAATAATACAAAGCTTAACCATTCCATCAGCGGAATAACATTTTCCCACAAATACACCATTACACATCAAGATTAACTTGCCCAATTCATATATATATATATATATATATATATATATATATATATATATATATATATATATATATATATATATATATATATATATATATATATATATATATATATATATATATTTAATATCCAGTTTTTTGAAAATATCCCAACTAACAAGGTTCATATTCGTGTTGGGAACATAAAGTACATTAATAAGAGTAACTTTCTTCCGAGAAGTGAATTTGAGTTCCGCGGTTCCATTCCAATGACCCTGGAACGTCGTTCGTTTCCCATTTGAACCTCTTTTTAATCGGTGATTTCAGAATAGGTTTTGAATGGTGTTATGTCATAGGAAATATGAACAGTAGCACAAGTATCGTACCATCATCCTTGTACCTTTCCTTTTATCGCCATAACTTTCCTCACAGTAAAACTTATGTTATCACCGACTTGAACAACAATTGCCTCATTTTGAGAATTATTGTGCTTGCAATGTCGAGCATAATGACCATGTTTGGCACACGCGTAACAACCTCTTTTGTGGCCCTTTAATCCTACATAATTCATGAACTTATTTTGATCCTTCTTAAGACCAAGATAGCTCTTCTTACCATCTCATGTCTTCTTTCCTTTTACGCTCATCATATTTGCCTCATATTTCTCTTTATCTTTTAATTCCTCGTTGATTTCAAGATGTTTATGGATTTGCTTCAGTGAGAAGCCCTCGAAATTGTGAAACAGATTCTTCTTATAGCTTTTCTAAAAAGATGATTTTTTTCAATAATTGCACCAACTTGGAACGCTTTAGGAATATTAATCTTTACAACTCTCAATTTATTTACAAAAACTTGTAATTCTTGCAAGTATATTCTTTGAACCCAACATTTTAAAATCAAAATACTTTGAAATAAAAAAAAGTTTAGTACCTTCCTCCTCATTATGAAATTAGAACTCAAATGCCTTTTTGATATCTCTTGCTGATCAGTTGTCTGTGAAAAGATCGTAGAGGCGGACGAATAGTGTCTTTAGAAAGTGCCCACGACATAATAATCCATCCTCTTTTGGTTTCATACGTTCTTTCTCGAGTTCCTGAAAATCATTGTTTTGTGGTTCTGGAATCGATGCAAATTCAGGATAAAAACATAGAAGATCTTCAATGCAGTCACGGGGAACATCATCTTGTCTTTCCCAACGACTGGAGATTTTCTCATCAAAACACTCCAATTTTACTGGTTAATCACTTTTATGCTTGAAACATAAGCCTCATGACCAGTTACCATTATTTGAGATACTATTAGACTATTAGAAATTGATTGTAAATTAAATAGATTAAGGCTAGAATCGTGCATATGAACAATTTCCTAATAGTATTTAAAATACCCTTTATTTTCTCTCAGAGTCTATATGCAAGAATACTCAGGCTAATTTATCATACTTCGAGTTTGCAGAAGATAAATGAAAACTTGAATGTAGGGAAGAAAGAAATATGAAATTCCATCAAGGAAGAAGAGAGTTCAAATTGGTATGTTTTTATGAATCCAAAATAGTCTATTTATATATTAAATGGTGCAGTTTCACAAGGATGCGACCCTTTATAAAACACACCATTTCACCAAGTTTTGCAACTCTTTACTAAGTATTGCGACCCTTAATAAAACACAATTTTTTACCAAATGTTGCAACTCCTTACTAGTTTTTACTAAGTATTGCAATTATTTCCTCACTTACAAGGTGTCATGTTATTATTAAAACACAACAATGATAAAGTATTTAATTATTATCTTCATTAATTAATAATTAGAATAACTAAAACTACTGTGTTAACTCCCAACCATCCTTATTCAACAAGTTTTCAATCAAACCACCCATCACGACTCCTTAAATCCACTAAATAGTGATTCTACATCCTACATATCACCTCACATATCTTAGGCTCTACTACACTAGCATGCTCTTCACATTCTTTAATGAACACCATCATTTAACTTTTGAAAAAAATGATCCACCAAGTTTTTATATCTTAAGTAACATTTGGGGTACCTAGTTAATAAGCAATGAGAGCACATGGTGAGCATGTGATCGAGTATGATCTACTTCCTTTATGAAGTATGTCGTGGGAAGACATGTCAAACCACATGTTAAATGACCTGAACCTGATTCTCTAAAAGGATAACTAAAATAATCATTGGATTTATCCCACTTTTAACCCTAAAGGATAATCCCAACATTTTCTCTTAGGAATCAAGCCCATGGAGATGCGTAGTGAGTTTTGTAAACATAAGAAACAATCTCTCCACTAGCTCCTTTAACACATGTCTATATCTATAAATACTGAGTTAGGAAGCTGAGTAAAGTGTTAACATATCAGAACTAAAAAATCTTTTCGTATTCGATAAACTGATATGATCCTCATTATCGTAGTCATAACAAATATAACTTAAAAAATAAAAAGTTAATTCTAGTAGTATTTTTTAGAGAAGAAACTTAAAGTTTAAGTGCTTCAAATTAAAAAAAAAAAAATGTTAAATTCAAGTTATGACGTGATGTGATTGAATGTATGTATAAAAAATTATTGTATAATAAATTCTATAAAAAAAAAACCAATTTATTAAAAAAAACATGAGAAATCAAAATTTCTAAAAAAAAAAAGCAGGAGTTAAATCTAGTTGTCGAATAATGCGTAAATATTAAGAGAAGAGAGATTCTGTTAATAAGAACCAATTTACTAAGCATGCAAGAGTCCAAATACAGGTGTGAATGGAAGAGTTGTAAGGTCCACCAGCTGACCACAGCCATTTTGCGCATGAGGTCATCAGAAGAGCATGCATTGTTTGGCTATTGCTTGCCAGTCACATTTTTGTGTTGATAATGACAAAGCAAGACCTCAAGTCCCTAGAAAACCTTCATAATATTCTCCCAATATCTCCTTTAGAAAGAAAAAGAATGAAAATGTTTAGGTGCATGAATTAGGTTCAATATGATTTTTCTGAATCTCCAAATGCTTAGTAATCCTCTAGAAATCAAATCCATGGTGACATAAAGATTAGGAGGGATTTTAGTTGATTATTTATTTGAAGTGGGAAAGTAGAAAATTGAGAATTAACTAACTCTCACACTTTCTTTTATTATATATGATAATAGTACTATTTAAAAGAAAAAATCGAAGACCTAACTATTATTTTGTGAACATTTCTTCATTCTCGTGGAGGTAAGAAGATTCACTAGTGCGGCACTTGGATTGGAGACGGTGGATTCTTCATAGGACAACTAGAAGTCAATAGTAAAAATACATTTAAAAGACCAATAATTCCACTAGAGTTTAATTATATTTTTAGTGCTTCTATTGTCTATGTATATTACTAATACATCTTTAAGATAGTAGCAAACAAATAAACTAATGCTCTACTTAAGAGCATTTGTACGACATGATTCACTTTTGAACGTAGTGGGGAAACATGGTTTGAAATGTGTTTTTTAAAATATTTTTAAAACTTGTGATTTTTTATTTTAAAAAATTAATGGTGCGTTTGAATGAGTTAATTTAAAATTTTATAAAAGTTTAAAATTTTAGACAACTCAAACGATTAAAATATAATTTAATTTTTTTAAATTTTTTTGTTTGTAAAGAATATTGAAATTATTCTTAGATACTTTTTTGAATAATTTTTATAAAATTTAAATTTAGTTTTTCAAATTTAAAATTTTAAAAATTGAAATTGTGTTAAACGTAATTCAAATTCAAGTTGTAAGTTTCAGTTTCATTTGGATTTGAGTTTTATTTGAATTTGGGTTAATGCATATAAACTCAAAGTTAGTTACAAATCAATTGTAATAGTGAAAACCTATAAAGATGGGCACGAGATGATACCTTTCGCACTACACGGCTATAGAATGTTAGTTCACACTTCGACAATATCAACTCCTTTTTCTTTGGTATATGGCACTGAAGCGGTACTTCTTATTGAAGTCGAGATTCCCTCTCTAAGAGTCCTGATGGAGACTAAATTGAAAGAGGCAGAATGGGTACAAATAAGATTCGATAAATTGAACCTCATCGAAGAGAAGAACATGGTTGTGATATGCCACAAACAATTATATCAACGGAGGTTGAAGAAATCATTTGACAAGAAAGTTCGTCTTCATCTATTCGAAGAAGGCGACCTAGTGCTCACGAAAATCTTACCCATCCACAAAGATCCTCGCGAAAAATGGACCCCAAATTACGAAGGACCGTATGTCGTGAAAAGGCTTTCTCTGGCAGAGCCTTAGTACTCACAACCATGGATGGAGCGGAGTTACCACGCCCTGTGAACTCTGACGTAGTCAAGAAATACTATGCCTAGAAAAAAAGGATAAAGGCCTATGTAGCGGTAAATTCATGACCATCAAGCTATGGGTAAACTTGACGTCAGTAAAACCAGAGTCACCACCGCGCTTTTATTGTTTCCAAAGAAAAAGGGAAAAGTACGAACAAAACTCAAAGATAATAAGTTTTCAAATCAAAACTAATAAAATGTCATAGATTATAGGTAAGGGGCTTGGTTACATAGAGGGAAGGTGTTAGCACCCAAAGTATCCTAGGAACTCCTAGGGAGCCTTTTTTGTGTGCAAGTGTTTTGGTCAAAATGATGTTTGGAAAAATATAGACTAGGGGGGATGAGAAAAGAATTTATTGATTATATTTTTGTGTTTGACAAGACCATCGGTCTTATGCCTACGTACTGATCGGTCACCATTTCCATTGAATTCCCACCTTTTATCCGGCATATTTTCATCACTTTGGTTGTTGCATAGGTTCAAAAGGACTAATAGTTGAATGTTGGGTGCTCCGGAAGGCCAAAATATGAAGATGCAGCAGGTCAACACGGGCTCCCGTGTACATCAACACGGCCCGTGTTGTTTGCCAGGGAGGAGCACTCAAAGAGGTAAAACAGAGGGTTAACACGGGCACCCGTGTGAATCCACACGGCCCGTGTTGATGCCTCTGTAGCTTACTCTAAAAAAATACAACTTTTGAAGATCAACACGGGCACCCGTGTGAATCCACACGACCCGTGTTGATGGGCGCGGCTGAGAAATTCTACTTTATGTTGTGTGGATTTGCCCTGTTCATTAAGGGTATTTTGGACTTTTTGCTGGGAGAAAAAACCATCTGAGGCTATTAGAAGACTTGGGAGAGAAAGAGAGAGATACTTTTTGACGTATGAGAAAAAACATTGCACTGGAGAATATAGCTACTACGGAGGATTTGAAGACGGAGAGATTCAAGGGCATCAACCATTGAAGATCAAAATCTCTTAATTCTTTGTAATGTTTAATTTCCACACTATGATTTCTTTGAATACTATGAGAGGTTAAACCCCCCAATGCTAGGGGGTGGTCCTGATTTGATCTGATGTTATGAATTCTAACCATGGATTTCCTTATTACTATGTTACGTATTTCAATTCAATTGTGTGATGTTATTATGCTTTTGTATCGGACAAATACAATTAGATCTATGACTATCAATAACAGGATTGTAATTGTTAGGGTTTTCACACAATTGGGTTTATAATTGCATCACCTAGGACTAGGAACTTTTGTAAATCACCATAAACCTTGATATTATTTATGATTAAAACCAATGATTAGTTGAATGGACATTTGAGTAAGAATTGGTATTTTAATAGTTTCTTCATTAAGGACTTAAGGAAGAACATTCTGAGGTTAGGTAATTGAATATTTCATGTGTATTGAGGAAATCTTGACTTGAATTCATAACTAGTTAAATCAACCACTCACCCTAGCATGTTTCATCTTAATCAATTATTCTTTACTATCTTTTTGTGTTTATTGTTATAAATTCCCAAAACCAACCAAACCATTGTGTTTTTGTTCAAATAGAATCGGAAGTAAAATAAGTGTTTCCTACGCAATCCCTGAGATCGATACTTGGGAATAAAACTCCTTATTACTACATCGGTAAAAAAATAGTACACTTTCTATTTTTTCGATCACGTACCAACATAAAAATGAGGGATCAAAACCCCGTAGTTTATGGTAAAAATTTCAAAGAAGTTGGTGAATTGATTTTAACAGAAGTTTAACAAGAAGGCACAAAAGGCCAAAATTTTGAATGGGGTTATTAGTCCCTTTTGTCTTTTTTAAAATTTAAGTCAATATGGTTAACTTCATTTACAAGTTTGATTTAGGAGAAGGTTTGAAAATTTTAATGGCATAAGGCCAAAGTTTCTAATCATTAAAACATGTCTAAGTTTGAAATCACAAGCAAAGAAAGTTTTTGAAAAGAGAGATAGATTTTGAAATTTAAGAAGTGGCAGGAGATGAAGAGACTATCCTAAGAAAAAAATTAAAAGTTAAGAGTTGAAAAGATCTGACCAATGGGATGCAATCCAATAGACAAGAATGTCATATAGAAACCCATTTTCTCTTGGACTTTGACAAGCAATAAGCAATAAGCAATAAGAAATATCCAAGCATAATGTGAAGATCAAGGCATCAAATAAAGATAACCATAATATCCAAGCAAGCATTCCAATAGCTAGCAGTCTTCAATGTCTTCAAATGTAGCAGATGAAATATTCCTTGATCAATTCATAACAAAATATCAGACATAGACAATAATAACAAAATAACAATTAAGCACAAAGACAAAGTAGAAGATGGATCAAGGGCACTCAAGATCTTGCATCAGATGAAGGCATAGTCAAAGATAGCCCAGTCTCAAATATTGGCATTGGCCAAGTCCTTTAGCACAGGAAATGCTGCCTAATTCTAAGTCCAAAAGTTTAGATCAAGTCCAAACAATCCAACAAATGTTTTTTTTAGTTTTTTTTTGTTGTTATTAGGTGTTTTAAGGTCCTAATACCACAAACAAAATAAAGGCAAACAAACAATATATAAAATCACAAGATATGGCTCAAATAAGCAAAGTGAAAATGACTTGAAATATAAATAAGTTATCTGAAATGTAAATGGCAAATGAATGGTAAATGACTAAAATTTAAATTGCATAAAGTAAATGACTTGAAAGTAAAAGCATAATGAATAAGAGTTAGTCAAGTGTTAGTTAAATGTTTGTGAAGAGTTTTAATTTTGTTAAGTCATTCTTTGGAGAATACTCAACCATCCATTCACAAGTATGAATCCTTAAACCAAGACATCATCCATGAGAAGGGCTCAACTTGGATAATTCAACAAGTATGCCACTAGCTCTCATGAAAGGAAAAAAGGTCAAGTCTCCACACAATGCCATGAAGAATTGGAGACTTACAATCTCACTTACTAGAATGTTATGCCTTCTTGATCAAATTTAGCTCTATGTTAAGCAATCGTAATTGGACTTATGTAGAAGTCACAACTATCTGAGGTCGGGCAATAAAAATATAGGTGTTAATGCATATTAGAGATTTGGTACAAAGAATCAAACTCCTAAAAACATACCACACACTAAAATAAATGGGGGAAAGACCTATCTCAGTTTGGCTCATGTTGATTCATCTGACACAAGGTTATTGATGAATCAACTAGCATTAGACATAAAGAGATTTCATTGGTCAAAGATGGATTGGGGAAGAATGGGAATGTAGATAAAGAGGCAAGGGGAAATAGAATCCAAATTGATCACATGAGGAAATTCATCTGATCAATACTATGCATTCATCTTGGGAGATGAAATATACATTTCATCAATCCCCTAAATCCAATAGTATTGGTCAAACAAAAGTCAAATCAACCATGATCACAGGAAAACAGAAAGTCAAACATCACAAGACCATAAAAGAGGCTCAACATAATTTTCAAGCATTTATTCAATTAAAAATCAATTTAAAAATGAATTAAAATGCATTTTAATTTGGTCAAAACACCAAATAAATGTCCAAGGGATTTATTCTAGGTCAAACAAAGTCAAAGGACCTTAGAAAAAAAACTCATGATTTTTAGAAAGTCAAAAGTATTTTTAAACAATTAAAAATATGCACAAAAACATTTAACTCATGAAAAATATCAAAATTAATCTAAAAAATAATTTTAATTCAGAATATGGAAGAGAAAATATTTAAAGATTTTTAGTGAAAGTCTCATATTTTTTGGATTAAAAAGGAAATTATTATGAATCAAACAAAATAGATGGATTAAATGGAAATTCGGAAATTAAAATAAAATTCAAAAAAACAAAGGCCATCAAATCTCCCTCATTAATTGAGGTGGCAGATCTGATGGCCAAGCGCGCGGTTCCATCATGTTTTGTAGTCAACATGTGTACACGTGTGGTAATTAGGAAGGAGGACCAGAATTAAAACGTGGATATGAGATCAGATGGCCTGGGATGTTATAACGCATCACCGGAGCCCTAGCTTCGGTCATCTTCTCCAGTGGTCCTCACCGGACTGGTCCATCATCAACCACCACCAAAATAAAAAGTAAGGACATCATTTTAAAGGAAAAATGCTCAGGAGCTCGAATCTGGCCTCATTTTCTTTCAATTACAAGTATATTGAAAGATAAATGGATTTCAAATTTGAGGATCATGAACTGAGTTGCTTGGATTTGACCTCAAAGCAACTTAATCTTGTTGCCTACGTTGGTAGGACTTCAACCAACCAACAATCAAGTAAAATAGTTAAGAAATGAGGGAGAATCGAAGAAGAAAAGTTTGAGAAAATTCACATTCGGGTAGCTCCAATTTGGCTTGATCTTGATCTGAATTCACTTGGTTCTTCCTCCTCTTGGTTGCAATGACCAATTAAGATGAAAAAGACAATGAATCCTTGGAGTTTGAATCTCAAAAAAGAAGGTAAAATTTAAACTCAATTTCGAAGAAATCCTCAAGGTATTCTATGGTGTGGGGTTCATAAATGATCTGGAAAGGCTTGGGCAATGTGTGTGTACTGATCTTGAGGCAATGCGATGGTATATATAGGCTATGGAATTCAGTTTTGAACCCTTTGAAACTTTGGCCAAAATTTGAAACACTGATGCATAGATGCATGGGCATTGATTTGGGCCCAAACCATGATGTAATCCCTCTATAATTCGTGCATAATGAGTACTGAAACCATCACATGTAAGCATGCAAAGATAAATGATCACTTGAATTCGAAACTTACCAAAACAAACCCAACAAAGGCACCATGCGCAAGTCCCTTAATTCTTGTCCAAATGAAGTGATCTTGGAATTTTTGGAAAGGTGACATTAAGGGGAAAAACTTTGATGTTGAACAATTTTCCATTTGGAGCTTGGATCATGATAAAGTTTGAGGTGGAAATTTGAGAAATCAAACATAGTTGAACATTTTCTAAGTACAAAGTCAAATGACCACTTCTTCCAACTTGAATAACTTTTGCTATGAGCTCCAAATGATAATGGTTCCTTCATGAAAGTTGTGTCTATTTAATCCCTCTTCAATTTGGTCATAAATTTTACATCATTTGGATTTGGCGTGAGGGTTTTATGCATTTAAGAAGTTGAGAAAAATTGCTTGTCCAATGGTAATGTCCCAAAATGACCTATAATGTTTCCTCTTGGAACATGCCCTTGCAAGTAGAATTTGTAATTTATCAAAGAATAAAAGTTGGAGAATACATATTGAATTTGATCATGAAACTTGGATGGCCTTAATCTCATAAATATTGAGCAAGTTATGGTTCTTGGAGGTTGACTCTCTAACTAGGGCTCAGACAAAATGACCTATAATCTATCACCATTAAAAATGACTTTCCAAGCAAGATTAGATCTTGATTCCAACATGAAATTTGTTTGGAATGTTATAAGGAGTAAAATTTCTCTTGGAGTGATTTTCATATGACACAAATTGTAGGATATAGGGTCTATGGAACCCCAGTTTTGACCAATTGAATTTCTCTGGTCAACTTCTTTGTACGAACTTGCAAACTTGAAGTTATCTTGATCTTTGGGACTAATGGTGGATCATATATGCTTTAGATGATGTATAATGAAGTATCCCTTGATATCTTTGATCAGTTGTTGAAGAAACTTGCTGAGCAAGTCAAACAAGATACCTAGATGAATTAGGGCTTCCAAGGAAAACAAGCTTCAAACTCTTGATGAACTCTTGATTAAATTAACAAATTAAGAACATGGGGATCCACATATGTTATTTAGAACCAAAGTGGACCATTGTTGGATTGATGTATTTTCTTTGAGGGTCTCAAACCCTAGTTGTGAGCTTGATAGGGCATAGGTGGACACACACACTACCTACAAAAGAAACAAAGGCATACATAGACATATTTTGTAATTTTGGTTATTAAACAAAAGAAAACACAATATGATACAATCAAATGTGCTTGGTGATCTCTACCAATACAAACCCAATGAATGAGGGGTAAGGAGGATGCCAAGGTGTGATCCCAAAGTCAATGCAAATGATGAGATAGCATGAGGGATCTTAGGGTGAGAATTGGGGTCTTACAACCTGCTAAGTTGAAAACCCGAAAGGGGGGCTTAGGAAAAAATTAGGGTGTCTCGGTGGATTGAAAACTTGAAAGAGCAATCCATGCAAAAATTAGGGACTTGTATAAAAGTAAAACCCGATAAGTCGATAACCCCAAAAGGACGGCTTAGGTAAAAAAGGATATACCATTCTGGTGGACTAAGGCATATGAGTGCAATACTTGAGCCATACTACAACAGGAATTCAAATGGGATCAATTAATTCAATCATCGTCCTCCGAAATAAAGTGTCGTGACCTCGAAGACATAGGGATAGTAACATGTGTTGAATTTCGTAGGAACATAAAGTAACTTGTTTTCATTGCCATTTTTACAGTCTTTCATCTTTTAAAATATCTCCCCTAATGGAAATTATTTCTTTATGTACTATTACTCTTTACGGGTCAAATTTCTCAATAAAATAATGTTGTCTTTTTAGCTTTATTCCTTTGTTTACAGTTTTTCCGCTTGATTACAAAATATCAATTATTTATGAATAATACATTAAAACATAGGGCATAGTAAAAAGATTTTCGAAAATCTCTGTTACTTCAATTTCGAAACGTAAAAAGGATCACAAGCTTTCCAACATTACATCTCAAAACGCGAAGTCCCAAAATCAGCAATCACGATCTAACCAACATAGAAGTCTTTTCCTTTTAATCATTCTTAAGCATCAAGAGCCTTATTGCCCAGTCTGTGGACATATTAAAGTCTCAAAGGGTTAGATAGTTGAAATGTTAAAAAAACCTCAGTTCGCACAATTCCTAAAATTACACATATTCATCATACACATCATAAAAGAGGCGATAACTCAAATAAAGCATCATGCATAAGCACATACATCAATTCAAAACATGCATCCACATGGATATGCATAGCATAACATAGGATTTGTGACCAATCCTAGAAGTTTGATCCCCAATTATACCAATATAGTTCCTCAAGTATACTTATTGGCCTTCTCGAGTAAGTGACCCTCTTAGAAACAAAGTCTTTTTAAGAAAAGGATCTCCCCAACAAGACATCCAGTGAATCAGTCATCTCGAATGATCATTATAAATAGGTAAGCAGGTGTTCATCTCTCATTTCTCCAGCTTAGCAACCTATCCTGCACATGGGATAAGTTCCATCAAATACACGGGGTTCTAACATATAACGACCGGAGAATCGTCAGAGTCCTACCAAGATTCTAAATGAATCGCAACGACAAGAGGATTGTCAGAGTCCTTCCCGATTTCAATAGCATGATCAGATGATCATAGGAATCGTACGCAAGTTTCACCCGTATGGGCTGAAACTAATCAAAGGGGTTCTACCAGGGTTTCAACATATAACGACCGGAGGATCGTCAGAGTCCTACAAAGATTCTAAATGAATCGCAACGACCGGAAGATCATCAGAGTCTCACCTGATTTCCATAACATGATCGAATGATCATAGGAATTATACACAAGTTTGATCCTGATGGACTGAAACTAATCAAAGGGGTTCTACTAAGGTTCTATTAAGCAGTGGTCGAAATATCATAAAAATTATATGCCAATTTCACCCGAGCAGGCTTAAATTAGTCAACAAGGCCCCAACAGGGTTCCATCATAAGTTGGTTTGGATACTAACAGAGCATCAAGAATTATTCAATTCATGCTCAATTCCAGGACTTACTAACTACAAGGTCAAAATTAGGGATCTTCTCTATATTTAATCACCTTCTTCCAAGAGAATTAAGGTCAGTGGTCATTATCCTCTCAGCTTTAGATTGATTAAATGGGGGCAGCTGTCGTACCCCAAATTTTGACCTCCTAATCTAGATCACTAATGTGGCCAGAGTCCATATAAGGCATCTAATCAACCCCAATAACCTAAAAAGTCAAAGGGGGACCAGTTTGACTTTTTATATTTTAATCTCATCTTGATTAAACCAATAATTAATTAGGATATTTAACTAAAGGATGGTATTAATTAATCATTTTAGATGTGGATAATTTAAGGTTAAATTAACATAGTTAGATTAATAGTATTGATTAATTAGAACTAATTAGGTTTTATTAGAATGTTTGATTATTGTTTTTTTGTAGATTTTATTAGTTCAGGTTATTTTGTTTAGTTTTTAATCAGGTTAATTGGAAGGCCAAACTAGGCCAAGCCCAATCCATTTGGGTCAAGCAATAGACCCAAGTCCATGACCCAACTGGGTCAAATGATCCAAGTCCGTTAGCCCATCGGGTCACACCCACGACCCGGATTATCCATCAATCCCCAATCCTCGTTGTTGTCCAGAAACCCTAAACCTGCTAAATTCTTAGAATCAAACGAAATTCAATCGAACCTTCCCAGAATAATCCATAGATTCATTATACAACACAAATTAGTCCAAGTGCATCTAATCCGAAAGATTAAAAAAAAATTAGAAATCGAATCAAATTAGTTATAATCATAATCAAATTACAAATTTCCTAAAAGATACAATCAGAATTCAATCCTAAACCTAATTTTAATCTATAAAATGTCTAAGAATAACCGGAAAAAGGGAGGACCCTAAGCACTATTGCCTCCATAATTACCAGCCTTCCATCAAAGCTCTAATTAATTCGTAATTAGGGTTTCATATTGAAACCCTAATTCCTCCGAGCTAAACCATCTTCACGAGTCCAGGACCTGACACAGAAAGAGAAGAAGAAGTTAGGCACAAAAGAAAAGACAAAACAGATAAAACAGAAGAGAATTAGAAATCGAAATTTTTACCTTAGAGACCGGAAAACACCTCTTCTCCGTAGGTTGTTTGAATTCTGCAATCTATCTTATTGTTTTTTATAACGTTATTGTTGTTGTTTTGGTTTGATAATTAAGGTTAAGGAATTTAGGGTTTTACATTGTGTCATTTAATTTGCGTGTTTTGATGTTTGATTGAGGTAGAAGGGATCAAGATTTGTGATTTGGTGAAGGTTTGGGTTGATTCTGGGTAGGTTTAGTTTTGATCTAGGTTAGGTTTAGGTTTGGCTGAAGGAAGAAGATGGAGATTCATCTTCTTCAGGGTTAGGGTTCTTCACTATGAGGTTAGGGTTTATTTAGGTACATTGAAGAAGGTTAGGGTTCATGTGAAAGGGGTTAGGGTTCATGTGAAATGGGTTAGGGTCCAGTTGGGTATGTTGAAGAGGGCTAGGGTTCTTGAGGTTAAGGGTTAGGGTTCTTGGGATTAAACGTTCTAGGAAGGTGTTCATCTCTCATATGAACACCGGTTGAAGATCCCGATTGAGCTTTAACTAGAGATCTTGAGGATCAAAATGTAAAATTCTTAATGTCTGGTAAACAAGAGCAATAGGTATGGCGTAGACGTTTGGGCCATGTTAGCATGAGAAAGAATTCTTAGCTAAATAAGCTTGGATTAGTCAGAGGCTTACCTAAATTTACGTTTGCTTCAGATGCTCTTTGTGAAGCATGTCAGAAAGGGAAGTTTTCTAAAACTTCTTTCAAAGAAAAAACTGTTGTTTCTACCTCTAGAGTGTTAGAGCTTCTGGACATTGATTTGTATGGACAAGTGAAAACTGCCTCTATCAATGGTAAGAAGTATGGATTGCAAAATAGTCAGAGTCAAAAGTGATCATGGTGGCGAATTTGAAAATAAGAATTTTGAAAATCTTTTTGATACAAATGGCATTTCCCACGATTTCTCCTATCCTAGAACTCCACAGCAAAATCGGGTTGTAGAAAGGAAGAATAGGACGTTGCAAGAAATGGCTTGCACCATGATCCAATAAATTGATACGGCTAAGCATTTCTGGGCATAAGCAGTTAACATAACTTGTTATATTCAGAAAAGGATTTCTATTAGACCTATTTTGGGTAAGACTCCTTATGAATTGTGGGAGAACAGAAAGCCCAGCATTTCTTATTTCTATCCTTTTGGGTGTGATTGTCTTACGTTGAACACTAAAGAGAATCTTGGTAAGATTGATTCTAAGTAGGGGTGGCAAACGGGTATGCCTGTCCCGTTTATACCCGCCCTGCAAAATCTCACAAAAAATGGGGCGAGACGATCATTGTTGATTGAGGATGCGGGCCTAAAACTTAGGTCCGCCCCGCAAAAAAGTGAGGGCGGGGTGGGGAATCCCACGGGCACTACACTTTTTAAGCCTAAAATTGAAAAACTTTATGTAAATACTTGTGCCGGTAAAAGCCCACGAACAATACGTGGCAGGGCAGCCACATTTGAGGGTGAGGGCCTAAATCCTTTGCCTGTCCCGCACTAAAGTGTGGGCCAAACAGGCATGCCCAATGGGCCGGGCCCATTTTGAAACCCCTAATTCTAAGGCACATAATTGTTAGGCTATTTTGAACGCTCTAAAGGCTACAAAGTATTTAACAATGAGACACAAATTGTCGAGGAATTAATTCATGTTAGATTCAATGATAAGCTTGACCCTGAAATGTCAAGGCTAGTTGAGAAATTTGCAAATATGAAGATCAATCTTTCAGAATCCTAGGATAACAAGTATGGAGATAAAGAAGGCAAAGCTAAAAAATCTGAAGCTAAAGACTAAAAAACGACTCAAGCAGAAGTTGTCAGTTATCCAACTCATAAGAAGAAGAATAGACCAAGAAGTTATCATTATGAAGAATTAATTCTGGGAGATAAAGACGGACCAGTCAAAACCTTATCTTCATTCACACCTTCCAAAGAAACTATTATGGGTTTGGTATCTCTGATAGAGCCTACATCTATTGATGAATCTCTTTTGGATAATGAATGGATTCTGACTATGCAAGAGGAACTAAATCATTTCATCAGAAATAATGTTTGGGATCTTGTTCAGAAACCAAAGGGTTTCCATGTCATTGGAACCAGATGGGTATTCAGATACAAGCTCAATAAAAAACACGAAGTCGTCAGAAACAAGGCTCGAATGGTTGCATAATGTTATAGTCAGCAAAAAGGTATAGACTATATAGAAACCTTTGCATCAGTTCCCAGGTTAAAGTCTATTCGTATTTTAGTTTCTTTTGCAGTATATCATAACATCATTCTGTATCAGATGAATGTTAAGAGTGCATTCTTAAATGGATACATTTTAAAAGAAGTGTATGTGCACCAACCCCCTAGTTTTTAAAGTTCTTAAAACCCAGATTTTGTTTTCAAACTGAAAATTTCGTTATATGGTATGAAACAAGCTACCAAAACTTGGTATAAAAGACTAAGTAACTTCCTTTTGGAAAATGATTTTACTAGAGGGAAAACGGACACAACACTCTTTTGCAAAACCTTTAAGAATGATATTCTTGTTGTGCAAATTTATGTTAATGATTTTATTTTTGGTTCTACTAATGCTTCGTTGTGCAAAGAGTTTTCTAAGTTAATGCAGGCAAAATTTGAAATGAGTCTGATGGGAGAACTTAGGTTCTTTCTAGGAATTTCTGAAGAAGTTTAACTTGTCAGAATGCAAGCTAGCAAAAACTCAAATGCATCTTACATGCATTCTAGAGAAGGAAGAGGTTAGCAGTAAGGTAAGTCAGAAGCTTTTTAGAGGTATGATAGGCTCTCTCCTTTATCTAACCGCTTCTAGACCTGATATTTTATTCAGTGTCTGTTTGTTTGCTCGCTTCCAATCATATCCTAGGGAGAATTACTTAACTGCTGTTAAGAGAA
The DNA here is from genome assembly GCF_024323335.1 of Lathyrus oleraceus. NCBI lineage: Eukaryota > Viridiplantae > Streptophyta > Magnoliopsida > Fabales > Fabaceae > Lathyrus > Lathyrus oleraceus. Next base: position 373,341,837 of record NC_066583.1, on the reverse strand, counting down.
TATTTAGGTATCTAAAAGGCACTACTAACCTTGGATTTTTTTATAGAAAATCGAGTGATTACAATTTAGTAGGTTATTGTGACGCTGACTGTGCTGGAGACATAATAGAAAGGAAAAGTACTACTGGAATTTATAAATTTTTGGGAGACAATATGACCTCATGGTCTAGAAAAAGGAAGTCATCAATTTCACTTTCAATAGCCGAAGATGAGTATATTGTAGCTTCTGGATGTAGCACTCATATACTTTGGATGAAGAGTCAACTGAAAGATTAACATATATTTGAGAGTAACATTCATATTCTTTGTGATAATACTTCTTCTATTTGTTTATCTAAGAATCTTATCTTGCATTCTAGGGCTAAACATACTGAAATTAAAAGTCACTTTTTACGTGACTATGTTCCGAAATGTATTTTTCACTTAAAGTTTGTTGATATAGACCATCAATGGGTTGATATCTTTACAAAACCTCTTTTTGAAGATAGATTCATTTTCATTATGAAAAATAAATTTATGGACTCTTGTCCAGAATGAAAAGATGAATTTTAGAATGATAAGCTTTCAGAACTCTTGATTAGGGTTTGAGAATTTATTTGTTGACTCTGAGACATGAGCTTTCTGAAGTAAGGAAGTTTCATGAATCATAAAGGTTCTGATCAGAAGCAATCTTGTCGATTTTTCTTCTTGATTTTGAACAATTATTGCATTAAATGATTGTCATTTCATTTGATATCATGTGGTTCTTAGTGGTGACAATTGTCCCACTTTCTGAGCATGCGTGATGTTGGCGTGACACTTTGGGTTTTTTATTTCTTGGGATTCGGTTAAATCGTTTACGTTTCCCTATGACGGTGTATTACTTAGTTGTCATCATTACTAAAATTTTCTATATAAACCCAATTCACTCATATTTCACACTACACTCACTTTACTCCCACACTTTCAAGCTTTCAAACCTTCAAAACACTCTCTGCAACTGTTCCGCATTCTTCAACTTCAACATTCATCAATGGCTTCTTTCAACAATAATAATCTCCTAATCACTCCATTGCTGATGAAAATCATCCTGTTATGGAAAGGCTTCCTGAGCTAACTCTCAACACTCCTGTTGATGAGCTTATGGTTCTCTGTGAAACCATTGTCGACTTAAAAAACCTAAAGGATAACAATTTTGATTTCTCTGAGGTTTTAGAATTCCAAGGATGGAAGGAATTCTTTGAAATATTAACTAATCCAGTATATCCAGTGCTCGTGAAGCAATTTTGGATACATGTTGTTGCTACAAAGGACACAATCACTTCCTTCGTCATGAACATGAATATTATTGTCACTGAGAAATTGATTACTGACCTAATTTATCACAACGATTATGGTAGCATCGATAATTTTCAAGGAAGGAACAAAGATTGATGAAGCCAAAGGTCCAAGTGCTAAAGACCTACCTGATAACTTGAGGGTATGGTCCAAGATAGTTTTGGGTTGTATTCATCACCGACCCAACACCAACTCCTCTGATTACATCAACACCAATCAGAAGTATATGTTGTTCTTTATGGAAAAAGGGTTCAAGTTGGCACTCCCTAACAAACTAATCAAAATACAACACCCAGAAAATACCCTTTGAGATATTCTAGAAACCAAGAGTCTGAGGGCACTCTTGAAAGCTTGTTCAACTTCGAACCAAAGCACATTGCTTCTGACTCTGATGCTGAACAACATTTTCACCTACCGTCTCTTGTTGTTCCGCACATCTATGGCCCCGACGCTAATCCAAACATTATTGGCGTTTATATCTGATATCCCAGCCAACCCAAACATAAAGAACCTAACGTTGTTAAGATTCTGAGGAAATTTGAGTCAGATTCTAAAAGGTGCCTTCACGCTGCTACGAGGACTAGTTTTCTATCCTTTAATCTAGCAGAAAGTGATTTGGCTTGGGAAGCTTTAAGGGATGGGTAAACTCCAAAATTTTGAAGCTAAATAACTTTACATAAAGTTTCTGAACGAAATTTCCATTCATGATTTGCACCTGTAATGGGAGACATCCAGTTACGGCATGCTCCATTATGTCTTCCAGCTCCAAAAATTGTGGAAGAAGTTAAGGAAAATGCGGAAAATACGGAACACCAATATGTTCTCATGGAAGACACCTATGTTCAGCAATGCAAAGGAAAACAAGCTACTTCTGAAGTTCAAGATCCAGAACAATAAATTCTTGTTTCTAAGAATCAGACTACTGCTGAAACTTCTTCTGGAGTAACTCATGAAGTCATCATGAATACTCTCTTTCCAAAATAAAGAAGAAAGTGTTTTGGTCAGAAAGTGTCTAGATAAGAAAGATCTTCTGTTTGAGATGATTCTTTCCAAACTTCCGTCGTCTCCTTCACCTCAGAACCCAAACCCTTAGTTTTCCAAATTTTTAGCACTTTTGTGTTTTTATTTTTTTTACTAAGTGTTTATTCTTCTGTACTTTTAATTCCTTATGGCATTTTTTTATATGATTAAAATTTCGTTGTTTCCTTACTTTTTTTGTCTATCTTTTTTGTTGACGACAAGGGGGAGGGGGAACATAATTAAGGAGAAACGTAATTGATTTTGATTTACCTATGTTCGTGAATTAGAACCCAATTTTGTTTTGTTTCTGCTAACGAATACTTCCAAGAATAGTTTGTTAATTATTTTCCAGGAAAACTGAAGAACATCATAAGCTCTTGAAGTTTTTCAGATCAGAACTTAAGTTACCAGTTTCTGAAGAAATGGTTTACTCCCTAAGTCTGAAGTTATAACTTCATCGTATGAGAAAGATTTCCAACCAGGCATCTCACAAAGAACCAAGCTTTGAAGCTCTTTCGAAAAGAGTTCAACCAAGCTTCTGAAGTAAAGTTCATAAGATTGTTGACTTTGACAACCAGTGTTCTGGATAAGTTCAAGCGACTTCTGGAGACAGTCAAGATTCTGATAGAAGATCATTCTGGTTCTTCAAAAAGGTTAATCAGGAAAGTGTTCTTTCATTCTGATTTTATCTTTTTAGGATTGTACATCTCAGGGGGGGCTTTGTGCTTCTCTAAGATGTATCTTTCTGTGATTACCATGTACAAAATTATTCATCAAAATACATGGTTTTGTCATCATCAAAAGGGGGAGATTGTTAGAACAAGATTTGATTTTGCATCTATACGTTAAGTTTTGATGATAACAGTGTTGTGTTTATGTGAGAACAATTTTGGTACCCTAATGGTTAATTATTGCATAGCTTTAACAACCAGTTCTAACTATGAGTTTATAAGGTGCAACGTCATCAGTTTCTGAACATTTTGTTCAGAATTTCGCTTCTGCCCTAATCATAAGAAGTTATGAAAGACGCTAGGTTGTTGCTGCAATGCTCTTTCTTCTTCTGTACTGATTCACTCCTAAGAAGATCCGGAAAGATACTATGTTGCTGCTACAATGTTCTCTCTGCTCCTGCTTTTGGATATGACTCTGATTGTCAAGCTTTTGAAGAAAGGCAAGCTTCTGAAGTTTCGTTACTTAGCTGAAGTTTCTGAAGATCTCAAGCCAGACGTTAACGTGGTCAAGGTTCTGACTGAAGTCTATGAAGATTCTGATATCAGCTTTGTGTTTCTTCTTGTCATGCTTCATTAACTGTTTCTTAGAAGCCAATTAATTTGAATATAAGATCAAGTGGATACGTGATCAAATAGTACATAGTACAAATCAATATTTCTTCCACTTCTTAATTCATGGGCAAAGGACAATACTATACATCATACATGTTCCTGAAATTATGAGCAAAGGAATGTACGATGTATCACTCCTGTCACTAATCTAATAGTGAACAACTGCTCTATTCGTATCCCCATTTTGTCCTCCAACAGTCTCTTTCTTATGCTATATAACTGGGACTTGGAGACTTGAAGAAACAACGGAAGCACTACACTATTTTTACAAGTCTGTTTCTACGTGAAAAGCTATCAATATTTGTATACAATTTTTCTTTAAGTATTTTGTATTTCATTTGTGTAAAATCTGCTTGTGTAGAAGCAACTTGTAACACACAAATTCTTATTGAAACTGTTTGTTTGTATTTTCCTTAAGGAGACTAGGTTTTAGTCGGATCAAAAAGAAGACAAAAAAAGTAGTTCTTTGTGTTTGTTCTGTAATTTTTTTGGTTATAGTGGATTAAGTCATTGGTTATGAGGAAAAATCACCTTGGCGGGTGGACTGGAGTAGTTTTGATTTCAAGCGAACTAGGATAAAAATACTTGTGTCTTTATCTCTTTATTCTTAGTATTATGTGGTGTTTTTGAGTTGGTAAAATGCTTTTGTTTTTAAAACTCAATTCAAACCCACCCTTTCTTGTGTTTTTCACACCTTCACCACTAAAAATTAAAACAACTTTAGTGGTAACCGGTTAACATCTAAGTTTAACCAGTTACAACTTCGAAATCTTCACTTTTCTGCTACATCGGAAGTGCGTATGGATTTTCCATAACCGGCTACTCCCCTGTGTTAACTAGTTATAGTATTTGAATTACCAATATAACATTTAACGCACCATCTTAATTCAAGTGTTCCAAGTCTTCCATGCTTATGTTCATCTTCAACCTCTTGAACACATCATTTGTGACACCCTTAGTCAACAAATCAACCACTTGGTCTTCAATTCTGCAATATCCCAATCATAACCTTCCTTCACTAACAATCTCCCTCAAGTAGTGAAACCTCATCTCAATATGCTTATTTCTCCCATGTGAAATTAGGTTCTTAGCAATACTAATCGTGAAAACATTGTCAACCAAGAGTGTAACAGCCTCACCCTCACTGCTGCCCACCTCCTCTAATAGATTCATAAGCCACATGACATGACACACACATAACAAAAAAATAATGCACTCGGCCTCATAAGACGAGAGTGGAACTACTGGTTCCTTCTTCGAACACCATGAGATTGGTGTTCCATCGAACATAAATATGTATCCAACTGTAGACTTTAGATCATTTTTATCTCCACACCAATTGGAATCGGTAAAATTGATCAAATTGCATTATTTGCCTGTATCCGCTGCAGGAAAGAGAAATCCACAACCAACAAAACTTTTGACATATCTTAGGATTCTCTTAACTACTGTTAAGTGTGACACCTTCGGTCTCCCCATGAATCTACTCACAATACCAACACTAAACGCCAAGTCTGGTCCTGCATTGCACAAATAACGCAAGGATCCAATCAACCTCATATAGTGAGTTGGATCAAAATATTGCTCATCCTCATTCTTAGACAACTATAAACTTGTTTCAACTAGAGTAATGACATCATTATAATGCTCCATTTCAAACTTCTTCAATATCTCAATAGCATACCTTCTTTGGTGCATCAACAGTTCACTTTTAGACTTGTGGAACTCAATGCAAAGGAAGTATGTCATGAGACCAAGGTTAGTCATCTCAAACTCTTTCATAATTTCACTCTTAAACTTTGAAATTCACTTTTTGTTGCTTCCTGTTATCAACAAGTCGTCTACATATAGACAAAGAATAATCACTCATTCCTTTGTATCCATCTTCACATACACTCCATGCTCAGATACACATTTCTTGAAGCCAACCTCCAATAGGACATATTTAAATTGATCATGAAACCTGGATGGCCTTCATCTCATAAAAATTGAGCAAGTTATGGTCCTTGGAAGTTGACCTCCTAACTAGGGCACAAACAAAATGACCTATAATCTTTCACCATAAAAAAATGACTTTCCAAGCAAAACTAGCTCTTGATGACAACATGAACGTTGTTTGGAATGTCATAAGGAGTAACGTTTCTCTTGGAATAATTTTCATATGACAAAAGTTGTAGGAGATAGGGTCTAGGGAACCCCAGTTTTGACCTGTTGACTCTCTCTGGCCAACTTTTTTGAACCAACTTGCAAACTTGAATTTCTCTTGATCTCTGGGACTCATGGAGGATAATATATGCTTAATATAATGTGAAATGAAGTATCCTTTGATATATTTAATCAAATGATGAAGAAACTTGTTGAGGAAGTCACACAAGATACCCAGATGGATTAAGGCTTCCAAGGCAAACAAGATTCAAACTATTGATGATTTCTTGATCCAAATGATAAATGAAGAACATGGGGATCAATATATGATGTCTAGAACCATTGTGAACCATCTCTTGATTTATCTCCTTGCATTGAGAGTCTCAAATCCTAGTTGTGAGCTTGATGAGGCATGCATGGATGCACACACTACCTACAAAAGAAGTAAAGCTATACATAGACATATTCTTGGTATTTTGGTTAGTAAACAGAGAAAAAAACAAAGTATGATACAATAAAATTTGCTTGGTGATCTCTCCCAATGAAAACCCAATGAATAAGGGGTAAGGAGGATGCCAAGGTGTGATCCCATAGCCAATGCATATGATGAGATAACATGAGGGATCTTAGGGTCAAAATTGGGGTCTTACAGTTGTCCTACACATACCAATAACAAGGCTAATGGTTTCTGTCCTAGAAATCTATGAAAATAACTCTTCAAAAATTATGCCTTCTCTTTGCAAAAATCCCTTAGCAACCAATTAAGCTTATGCTTGATTATTTCTTGCTTCGGATTTGCCTTCACTTTGAACACCTATTTCACACCAATTGGATTTTTTCCATTCGGTAAATCAACCAACTCCCAAGTATTATTTTTCTCGATGGATACCAGCTCCTCCTTCATAGCATAAATCCACTTTGGATCACTTAAAGCCTCTTCCATTTTAACAGGCTCGTATTCGACCATTGATAAGTGCTAAATTGTGGTAATTTTGTGTGTGAATAATTGGCACTTATCCACTTTTTCAGCCCATATATATTCATTTGTACATAGATTTTTAGGGGATGGTTTTGGGAACTTTTAACCCCAATTCCATCAACATCTTTTTTGTAGTTAGGAGAGATAGATACTTAGAAAATAATAAGTTAGGATGCTTCTTGAAGATCCGGAGTTGAGTTTGCCTCTATCGTTGGGAAATCACGGTGGATGTTTGTTCATCTTCATTCTTCTCCTTGTAATCCCTTTCTTGTTGGGTTTGTATGTAAGTTCAAATTTATAGTATGTATTTTTATTGATCATGGCGTTATTCACGAATCTATATTGATGTTATCATTATTTACTTGTTTATCTATGGATTTGAACCGTTATTGAGAAATACTCTTCGAATCTAGATCTAGGATAATCATATGTTAGATGTTAAACTCTAAACATAAATTAGGTTTAACATTAACGTGAGTATCAAATCTTAATGCTTTGTATTGTCTGATAAGCTGAGAGATCATCGATCAAACAATATGGTAGAACTCTCGGCGGAAGTTTAGACATGAACCCTGTTGTGAGCGACACGTGATGATATCGACGAATGTTTAGATTGTGCATAACTGGTTGGTAAATTACGTGTTCGTATGATGGATGAAATCCAATCCTGCAAAGCTCTCAGATCTCTCCGAAGCTTTATTTATTTATTCTTTCATTTTACATAATTTAGCTTTTAAATTCAAATTTTACAAACCCAAGCTTAGAAACGTAGATACCGTTGAACAAAATTTGATGTCGCATTAATCCTTGTGGAGATGATAAAACAAAATACTTACTTTTCTTTCTGCTTTACTGCATCAACAACCATAAGTGAAAAATGGACGAAATCATCATCATCATTAACTTTATTGTCTCGGAACAACTCACAATCTTAGAGTATTTGAGGGAAACCTCTTTTCCTTGTTGATCTTCTAACATTCTCTTCAATTAGGGCTTCGACAACAGTAGTTTCTTCTCCTTCCGTTTCTGCATAATTTGAATTTTCAAAGCTTTAACCGGTTATAGCTCTTACGTAATTGGTTACAAGCTGTTACAACTCCTTAATCTTGTTAACAATCACGTCTCGGTTGATCACAACCATCCCCTTGTTGAATCAAACAACTTGTAACCACCGGAAGAGTGATACCTTACAAGTATCATCACTTCTCCCTTATCATCCAGCTTCTTTATAAGTTGTCCAAGAACATGTCAGTATGGTACGAACCAAAAACTCGTAAACTGTTCAGATTTGGTTTGAATCCCAACCATGCTTCCTCTGATGTTACATTCTCAAGCTTTTTCATAGGACACCTATTCAACAAATAGGCAGTTATGGATACCGTTTCTCCCCATAACTCTTTCAGCAAGTTTTCCCCCTTTAACATGTTTCTCACCATGTTCATGATTGATCGATTCTTTCTTTCAGTAACACCACTTTGATGCATTGTATAGGGTGGTATTACCTCATGTATAATTCTTTCTTTATCACAAAACCTCTTTAAGTCATTTGAGACATATTCGCCTCCACCATCCGTTTTGAGTACTTTAATTTTGTAACCACTTTGCCTTTCAACCATGGACTTGAACTTCTTAAACACTTCAAAATACCTCATCATTTCTCTTGATTAGGTATGTCCATAGCTTTCTACTATGACCATCGATAAATGTTATGAAGTACCTATTGCCACCAATGAAATCTACTTGCATAACTCCACACACATCCGAATACACCACCTTAAGATGATTCTTGGTTCTATGATATGCATCCTTGCTGAATTTATCCTTATGTTGCTTCGCTTGCACACATTCTTCATAAATTCCAGTCGATATATTGATTGATGGAAGCCTCATTACCATTCCGTTCTTTTGCATGTCTTTGAGATCTCTAAAATTGAGATGTCTGTTAGGGACCAATTAGTACTACTTTTTATACCATTTTATTGGTCCCTTTTGCCAAGTTTTGATGTATTTACACACTTTTATTCTCACTATTTTGTACAAATGCAATTAGGTTTAATTTATTTTGTTTTGAATAGTTATTTCACAATTTTTGTTAGTTTTGTAGAATTGTTGGATAAGCAAAACCTTGGGTTCAACATTACAATTTGGAGGTAGCTTGCCAAACAAGGAAGCTGGGGAAGCAACAGTTCGCGCCGCGAACCTCCTTCGCGCCGCGAAGGCTGCGAATCCAGCAAGCTGACCAAGGGTCAAAAAAGTGCTGCTGTGCAGAAAAAGTAATTGCCATTTTGATGTCTGCCTGAGAAGTGCTTTTCTGCTGCTGATGACAATGTCCAATTAGGGAAATGTCAACCTTTTTGGTAGAGACAAAATAGTTTAACCAAGGATTTTTGGAACATTATTCCATTCATTCACACATTGTGCTGAGAGCTTTGGTAATAGAGAAAAACCAGAGTTTTTCTTCTAAATCTTTCTGCTTTGTAACAATGGTGATGAGGAGCTAAACTCCCTTTTGTCAAGATTGGAGGTAGTAGCTATTCTCATCTATTTATGTATTCACTTTGATATATATATGAGATAGAGATTGTTGATGTATTGATAACTGTTTTTGCTTTAAGTTGAAAACCAGATTTGAGTAGTTGTCGAGAGAGACTACTCGAGTTTAGACATAAAACAGATTTTCAAGTAGTGAATAAGTTGTAGAGATAGATTTATTCATTACTATTCTTTGATATTGAACATTCAAGGTTACTATATTGATAGTTAGGTGGAGAGATCGTCTAAGGATCAATATAGTAACTATCACGATATCATTTAGACATAAATGACTTTGAGGGGATATTTGAACATCATCAATAATCTTGAATCTAATTATTTATCATAGGGAATCATAGATATTTGAAATAGTGAACTCCAATCTTGCCAAGCTTTTATATTTGTCTAAAACCACTTAATAGTTTATGTTAACATCTATTAACAAGATATTTTTCCAAACAAAACAACCCTGTTACTTTCTAAACTTATAACATTTGAATTATAGAACGGCGGTAATATTACCCAATCTCTGTGGATACGATACAAAAATATTTGCCAAAGATATACTCTTTCAACAAATTGGCGCCGTTGCCGGGGATTGGTGTCGATATTACAAGCATTGCAATAATTCATTGTTTTAAGTTTTGTTACATTTATTACTATCCCTCTTTTGTTTCACTTGGTTTGTTAGTTTTGTAGATTCTAGTGCATGCGAGGAAAAGCATCCGAGGAGCAACTTCAATTCGATCCTGAAATTGAAAGAACACTTCGGAAGCTCAATAGCAAAACACGAAGAAGAAGGAAACTAGCCGAAGAGAGGAACCGGAGAGAAGAAGCATCTACTTCCGCACTTGTTCCAATCGAAGAAGTGGTTGTAGAGGCTTGTGAAGGAAACATGGCGGAGGATAATCGTACCGAAATGTCCGCTAATAGTCCAAGAAGGAATGCTCAATTTGCCCGTGGAGGAAGAAATACGGAGATGAAGACCGGAATCCTCCAACTTCTCTATGCAACTCCATTCACCGGAATGGATCACGAAGATCCGTATACCCATCTCATCAAATTCTATGAGATTGCGGGTTCTACGGGAATAGACGAGGCGGGTGAAGAGATGTTATTCAAGAGGATGTTCCCACACTCATTAGTGGGAAAAGCAAAGGAGTGGTACCTTGATCAAGAATCAAGAGTGATGATGGATTGGAATCTATTAGAAGAAAAGTTCTTAGAAAGATACTTCCCTCAATCCCGATTCATGGAAGCCAAGACGGCTATAGCTGTATTTACTCAAGGAGGAAATGAATCTCTAAATGAAGCTTGGGAGAGATTCAAATCAATGTTGAGGAAGTGTAAGGGACATGGTTTTGATGAGCTTACTCAAATCCACATCTTTTTGAATGGTCTCCAATCAACCCATAAGACACTTCTGGACGCCACCGCGGGTGGTTCGCTTATATCAAAAACTGCGGAGGAAGCTAAAGTCATTATTGAACGGATGGCCCGTAATGATCATCAAGGTCAACATGATCGTAGCCCTTCACAACGTAAGCCCGGAGTTCTGGAGTTGAATACCAATGATGCCATCCTTGCACAGAATAAGCTACTCTCTCAGCAAGTGGAGCTTCTTACTCAACAAATGGCCAAGCTTCCACAACAAATAAAAGAGATTCAAGGTTTTCAAGTTCAGCATCAAGTAGCATGTTGTGAGTTGTGTCAAGGGGATCATCCTACTGGTTTTTGTCCCCCACCCCAAGAAGAAATCAGTTATGTGAACAACCAAAACCAGGGATATCAAAGACAACAGCCTAACAATCAAGGCTATCAACCGAGAAACAATCAAGGGTACCAACCGTCAAGGTTCAACAACCAGAATTATCAACAGCAAAGCCCTTACCAACAACCAAATTCTCAAGGTCAGCAGTCGCAAGGAGGAAATTCCAAGCTAGAAGACACTCTTCAACAATTCATGCAAGCTTCTATGGCAAATCAGAAAAGTAACGAGGCGGCAATTAAAAATCTGGAAAATCAAGTAGGCCAACTCGCGAAGCAGCTGTCGGAACAAAATGCAGAGCCTTCTTTTTCTGCTAACACTCAACCAAATCCAAAGGAGCATTGCAAAGCAGTTGTCACAAGGAGCGGTAAAGCGTTGGTAAGTGAAAAAGGTGAAGAAATTGTAGAAGAGAACACCACTGATGGGATTCTGGAAGAAACAGATATAGTTGGGGAGAGGAAAAATGATTCTGGAAATGCTCAGTTCGCGCCGCGAACCACCTTCGCGCCGCGAAAAGAGCAGGTTTTGCCCACTGCTGTACAAACTGATTGTGAAGAGAAAAAAGATGCTGAATCGAAGAAAAAGAAGGAATCTGAGAAGGGAGTGAATGTCATCCCAACTCAACATCTACCCTACCCACATGCTCCATCAAGGAAAGACAATGCTAGGCACTATGCACGATTCATGGACATCTTCAAGCAACTCCAAATCAACATTCCATTTGCTGATGCATTAGAACAAATGCCACGGTATGCTAAATTTATGAAAGACATTCTTACCAAGAAAAGGCGACATGTGGAAGATGAGACCATCATTCTTGATGCACGGTGTAGCGCAATCATCCAGAAGACTTTACCTCGGAAGGAGTCCGACCCGGGCCGGGTTGTTCTACCGGTAACCATTGGAAGCACATACGTTGGGAACGGTTTGATAGATTTGGGCTCTAGTATAAATTTAATTCCTCTTTCTATTGTCAAACGATTGGGAAATGTGGAGATTAAATCAACAAGAATGACATTACAACTAGCAGACAAGTCTACAACCTCACCATACGGAATTGCCCAAGACATGCTCGTAAAAGTGGACAAATTTTTGTTTCCGGTAGATTTTGTAATAGTAGAGATGGATGAGGACCGCGATGTACCCTTAATCCTTGGAAGACCTTTTATGAAGACCGCTCGGATGATGATCGACATAGATGATGGGCTTATGAAGGTTAGAGTGCAAGATGAAGAGGTGACTTTTAACCTTTTCGAAGCAATGAAACATCCAACTGACAAGCATGATTCTTTTCGAATTGATGCAAGTGAAGAGGAAGTAGTGGAGGTCGTGAATCAAATCCATATTTCTAATCCTTTGGAAAGATCCCTAATCGGAGCATACAATGTGTTAACCGACAATGAGGAACGAGAGATTGAAGCGATGTTGCACGAGTTAGAATCTTGTGGTGAGCTGGCCTATCAAGAAGAATTAGTGGAAGATTTGGATGCAAAGAAGGAAACTGAAGAGCAAAAGTTAGAATTGAAGATGCTTCCGTCACATTTGAAGTATGTGTTTCTTGGAGAGGAGTGTACCAAGCCGGTGATTATAAGCAACACATTGTCCACGCAAGAGGAAGATAAGTTGATTCAAGTATTGAAAAAGAACCAAGGTGCGATAGGATGGGTTTTATCCGATTTGAAGGGTATTAGTCCAGCATATTGCATGCACAAGATAATGATGGAGGAAAACTTCAAACCGGTTGCACAACCTCAGAGGCGTTTGAATCCATCAATGAAAGAGGTGGTTCGTAAAGAAGTTGTCAAACTTTTAGAAGCTGGAATGATTTATCCCATATCTGATAGTGCATGGGTGAGTCCGGTACAGGTGGTACCCAAGAAAGGCGGAATGACGGTGATTAAAAACGATAAAAACGAGTTGATTCCGACGAGAACAGTGACAGGGTGGAGGATGTGCATCGACTATAGAAGGTTGAACCAAGCCACAAGGAAAGATCATTTCCCACTACCTTTCATGGATCAAATGTTGGAGCGGCTCGCCGGCAAAAACTTCTACTGTTTCTTGGACGGATATTCGGGGTATAATCAAATTTCAGTAAATCCGGCAGACCATGAGAAAACAGCTTTTACATGTCCCTTCGGCATCTTTGCTTACCGAAGAATGCCTTTTGGATTATGTAACGCACCGGCCACATTTCAACGGTGTATGCAAGCTATCTTTTCAGACCTGATAGAAGAATGCATCGAGGTGTTCATGGACGATTTTTCTGTTTATGGATCATCTTTTGAAATGTGCTTGAAGCACCTTGATGTAGTTCTAGAGAGATGCGTGGAGACCAACCTAGTGCTCAACTGGGAAAAATGCAATTTTATGGTCACTGAAGGTATAGTGCTTGGTCACAAGATTTCTTCTGAAGGGCTAGAGGTGGACAAGGCCAAGGTGGAAATTATTGAAAAGCTGCCACCTCCAACCAACATTAAAGGAATAAGAAGCTTTCTAGGACATGCCGGTTTCTACCGGAGATTCATACAAGACTTCTCAAAAATCGCAAAGCCATTGAGTAATTTACTCAACAAAGGTACGCCATTTCTTTTTGATGAGTCATGTCTTAAAGCCTTCTTAGATTTGAAACAAAAGTTGATCACCGCACCAATAATCGTAGCACCAAACTGGAACCTTGACTTTGAACTCATGTGTGATGCTAGCGATTATGCAGTGGGTGCGGTGTTAGGACAAAGAAGCGATAAAGTTTTCCATGCCATACACTATGCTAGTAAGGTGTTGAATGACGCCCAAGTTAATTATGCAACAACTGAAAAAGAATTGCTAGCCATAGTATATGCATTGGAAAAATTTAGAGCTTATTTGATTGGGTCAAGAGTTGTAATCTACACTGACCATTCTGCAATAAAATATCTGCTTACCAAGCCGGATTCAAAACAAAGGCTTATTCGTTGGATCCTTTTATTACAAGAGTTTGATCTAGAGATTCGGGATAAAAAAGGTTCCGAGAACTTGGTAGCAGATCATTTGTCTAGGTTGGTCAATGTAGAGATTACAAACAAAGAAGATGAGGTGAGAGAAGAATTTCCAGATGAAAAACTCTATGCGATTCAAGTGAGGCCTTGGTTTGCTGATTTTGCTAACTATAAAGCAACTGGTTTAACACCGGAAGACCTCACTTGCAATCAAAGAAGGAAATTCCTAGCTGATGCAAAATATTATGTCTGGGATGACCCTTATCTTTTTAAAGTAGGGGCAGATAATATTTTGAGAAGGTGTGTAACAATGGAGGAATCAAGGGACATTCTGTGGCACTGTCACAACTCTCCGTATGGAGGTCACTATAGTGGTTTGAGAACAGCCACTAAAGTACTCCAATCGGGTTTTTATTGGCCATCTTTATTCAAAGATGCGCACGAACATGCGAAGAGTTGTGATGCATGCCAACGGAGTGGCGGAATAGGAAAACGGGATGAAATGCCTCTAACCAACATGCTAGAAGTAGAAGTTTTTGACTGTTGGGGTATTGATTTCGTTGGCCCATTCCCCTCTTCTTTCTCTAATGAGTACATTTTAGTAGCTGTCGATTATGTTTCGAAGTGGGTGGAAGCAATTGCCTCACCCAAGGCCGATGCCAAAACCGTGATCAAATTTTTAAAGAAGAACATATTCTCACGTTTTGGTGTGCCTCGAGTGTTGGTGAGTGATGGAGGCTCACACTTCTGCAATACACCCTTAGAAAAAGTTCTACAACATTATGGTGTAAGGCATAAGGTGACCACTCCGTACCACCCACAAGCGAACGGTCAAACTGAGGTTTCAAACCGGGAAATCAAACGGATACTTGAGAAAACAGTTTCGAACTCAAGAAAGGATTGGTCTTTAAAACTTGATGAGGCTTTGTGGGCATATCGCACTGCTTACAAAGCACCTATTGGGCTGACTCCGTTTCAACTGGTGTATGGGAAGACTTGTCATCTTCCAGTTGAAATGGAGCATAGAGCATTATGGGCTCTTAAGTTCTTGAACTTCGACTCCACTCTAGCTGGAGAGAGAAGGAAAGGTCAACTCCATGAGTTGGAGGAACTAAGGAACAATGCATACCATTCTAATAAGCTGTACAAGGAGAAGACAAAAGCATACCATGATGGGAAGGTCCGCCCCAAAGAGTTTCATGTTGGCCAGATGGTATTGCTTTTTAATTCAAGGTTGAAGTTGTTTCCGGGTAAATTGAAGTCTAAATGGTCTGGACCATTTGTGGTCAAGGAAGTACGGAATTATGGAGCCATTGTGATAGAGGATCCAAAGTCGCAAGAAAGCTGGACTGTCAATGATCAAAGACTGAAAGTCTATCATAGCGGTGACATAAACCGTGATGTGTGTGTCATTTCCTTATCTGGATCAAGCTAATTGAGGTACCGTCGAGCTCTTAACGACGTTAAACAAAGCGCTGGTTGGGAGGCAACCCAACGTTGTTAGTGTGCATTTTAAATTTCTCTGTTGTGTGATTTTTAGCTCTGATTGAAGTTTTAAAATTTTGAAGTTCTGTTTTTTGCAGTTCGCGCCGCGACCTCCTGTTCGCGCCGCGAACTGAATGAATAAATTTGAGTGGTTTCTGTTTTTTGCAGTTCGCGCCGCGACCCCCTGTTCGCGCCGCGAACTGAATGGAAAAATTTGAGTGGTTTCTGTTTTTTGCAGTTCGCGCCGCGACCCCCTGTTCGCGCCGCGAACTGAATGAAAAAATTTTAATTGGTTCTGTTTTATGCAGTTCGCGCCGCGACCCCCTGTTCGCGCCGCGAACTTTGCGTGACAGAAATCATTTAAATACTGTTTAGGTCAATTCATTTTCATTTCAAACTTCTTCATTTCAAACCCCTTTGCCGCGCTTTCATCCCAATCCCCAAATTCCACCATTTCTCAACGTTTTCAATTTTCATTCTTCCAATCTTCTTCTTTGTGCAAGTGTAGAGATTCTAAAGGTATGCAATCTTCATTTCCTCTTTTCCAATCCCTTTTTGGGTTTTTCAATTTAGGGTTGGTTAGAGATCGAATTTTTCTGTGAATACTGTTTGGAATTGCTATGCATGTGTGAATTAGAATAGGATTAGGTTAGGGTTGTGCATTTTGATTGGTTGGGTATGTTTAATCCCTCTATGGTGAAACCCTAGGAAGCAATTGGGGATTTCCTGAAATCGCAGGGTTCGCGCCGCGAACCACCCTTCGCGCCGCGAACTGTGAATTCCAGCAACCATTTTCTTTTTGCTTTTTGACTAATGCTGTCATTTGTGCTTTGTGGTTGTGCTGGTTTTGATTGCAGATGTCTAAGAGAACTAAGACCACAGCACCTCCTCAGGCCCGTGCTATCCGACGATTCATCAGTGAAGAACACGAAGCCCGCTTTGAAAGCCTTGTCAAGAGAACCATTCTACCTGAACGGTTTATCCGCCTGGCTCCAACTGGGGTGTATCACAGAGTGGTTGAGGCTTTCGAACAAAGAAAATGGATGAAGTTATGTGAGCCGGAAGCCGCAATCAACTACGACCTTGTCCGAGAATTCTACGCGAATGCGATGCATCGTGAGGAAGGTACGACCTTCATTTACCAGTCCAGAGTAAGGGGGAAGATTGTTTCATTTGGAAGGGATGATATTAATTCCTATCTAGGCCACCCCTTAACTCTTGGAGAGGGCGAGAGCTGTGAGTACAGTGTCATGGAGGTTGCCAACAGGTGGAATCTGGAAGAAGTCAATACCACCCTATGTCTCCGTGGAAAATCTTATGAAGTGAATGACCAAGGGCATCCGAGATTGTGGAAGAGAGAAAATTTCAATTTGGATGCTAGGGCTTTTTTGGTGCTACTGTTAACCAATATCAGACCAAGAAGCCACACCACCACAATTCCCTTGGATGTCGGTTTTCTTTTGTACTGCATCATGATTGGAAAGACGGTGGATGTCGCGGCCCTCATTTCATGCGAGTTGAGAAAGATTGTGTTAAGCGGAACAAATTTCGGGGGAAAGGCTGGTGTGTTAGCTTATCCAGGACTTATTATGGGACTGTGCCGTAAGGCAAATGTCCACATCCCTGAGGAAGTGCACTTTTCGATCACCAGTGTGATCAGTGACGCTTATTTGAACAGGTTTCTGCAGAACCCGAATGAGAAGACTGATGCATCTGGTACTTCTTCCTCCCGATCCCGAGCCAGGTCTCATTCTCAGCCTCAACCTCAGAGTACCCCAGGTTTTGATCAGATGGCTTTCGCCAACTACTGCTGTGAGAACTTTGAGGCTTCCAGGAGGTCTCAATCCTTTCTTTTTGATGCCATGCAGCAGCAGTTCCAGAACACGTTTCTGGCACCAGAGGCCCGCACTTTTCCATCGCAAGCTGACTATGCAGCTTATGCTAATTGGCCTGTGGGCAGGCCAAATTTTATGGGGGGTGCAGGAGGTAGTGCTGACCCAAATGAGGAGATGGAAGATGTTCTCGGAGGTGTAGGTGGTGATGAAGAGGAGGAGGATTGAATTTGTGGAGTTTTGAAGAGAATTGTTGTTTAAATTTCTTTTGACTAATTCTGTTTTTGTTTTGGGAATTTTGTAATGTACTTGTACTTTTTGGTGGCTCTAGTTCACCCTGACTTTATCTTAGCACTTTAATTTTTCTTTAGTATTTTTATAATTGCATGAGTACTTTGTGAAATTTAAGTGTGTTTTTAATCAAATTGGTTTACCAACAGTTCTAGTTAATTGTTCTTACGCTTAAGTCAAGCCTAAAGCAACCAAGAGTTATTCGCAAAGAAAGAAGCATAGGATACTTCGAGTGGTGATGATAAGAATTAGTGTCGGCATTTCAAGGTACACTTTATCGCTTTCTAGACTTAACATGAGTAGGTTGATGTTGTGTGCAAATTCCATTTCATAAATTCATTGAAGTATATGTCAGTTTTGAATCAAAATAGGACTTAACCATTTGTGAGGAAACTTTCCATTGTGCACTAAAAAGCGGGAAACCGAGCATTATTTTGACTCATTCTTATCATGCTAAATCATGCATCAATCTAATGTTGTGTGAAATTTTTGAAAATGATAGAGGCAATTTTTGTGAGAAAAACCACTTGACCAAAAGCTTAAATCAACGAACCTTGTGAGGAGTAATCCTTAGTTAACCCCCTTTGAGCTTGTTAGGATTCATTTGATTGATCATTGTAAAATCAATTGAAAATTGTGGAATAAATGAATCCTAATTTCTTTCGCATCAGTTGAAACCTCAAACCGAGTTGTTTGCTAAAATTTTGCCTTTTGCTTATGTTTAAGTAGGGAGCATTATTGAATAAATTTGGTTGTGGAATCTAAAGTTGGGGAGAGTAAAGTGTAGAGTTGATTAGGAACTTGGAAAAGTGAGTCTCTATGGAAGGGTAAGAATATGAAAAGAAACAAGAAAAAGAAATCACCCTTGAAACCATAGAGCATGATGTAAAAAAAAAAAAAAAAAAAAAAAAATGCTCATGGTTGTGTGGATTTGAAAAGAAAAAGATAGGGATCGAGGAAAAGGAAATTGTGTAGAGTTGAGTCTTTGGGAATGCTCCCTTAGGATAGGCAATTTGGTTGAATTCTCTTAATCTTAGCCTTTCTTGTAACCTAAGCCACATTACAACCTTTGAAAGACCTCTTGATTCTCATTTTTCACATAATTTGGTACTTGTTGTGATAACCGCATGATTTGAGTTGTGTTGATTTAATTGCTTGGATGAGTGAAAATAACCTTTCATGTTATTCATCATATTCATGATGTGTGTGTGTAAGCTTGATTCAATTTTGACATGTATGGCTTTGAATTCCTTGGAATGATTTTTGCACTTTACCATTTCCCTTATTCATGTTTGTCTAGAATTGAGATAGGTGAATTGAGAAGAGGCCAAGCACTTTTGAACCATTTGAAGGTCCTTGATAAATGCTTGTTTAAATCTTTTGTGTCATGACTTTGGTTGTGAGGGTGGAAACTTTTGTTTAGGGACAAACAAAATGCTAAGTTGGGGAGAGTTGTTAGGGACCAATTAGTACTACTTTTTATACCATTTTATTGGTCCCTTTTGCCAAGTTTTGATGTATTTACACACTTTTATTCTCACTATTTTGTACAAATGCAATTAGGTTTAATTTATTTTGTTTTGAATAGTTATTTCACAATTTTTGTTAGTTTTGTAGAATTGTTGGATAAGCAAAACCTTGGGTTCAACATTACAATTTGGAGGTAGCTTGCCAAACAAGGAAGCTGGGGAAGCAACAGTTCGCGCCGCGAACCTCCTTCGCGCCGCGAAGGCTGCGAATCCAGCAAGCTGACCAAGGGTCAAAAAAGTGCTGCTGTGCAGAAAAAGTAATTGCCATTTTGATGTCTGCCTGAGAAGTGCTTTTCTGCTGCTGATGACAATGTCCAATTAGGGAAATGTCAACCTTTTTGGTAGAGACAAAATAGTTTAACCAAGGATTTTTGGAACATTATTCCATTCATTCACACATTGTGCTGAGAGCTTTGGTAATAGAGAAAAACCAGAGTTTTTCTTCTAAATCTTTCTGCTTTGTAACAATGGTGATGAGGAGCTAAACTCCCTTTTGTCAAGATTGGAGGTAGTAGCTATTCTCATCTATTTATGTATTCACTTTGATATATATATGAGATAGAGATTGTTGATGTATTGATAACTGTTTTTGCTTTAAGTTGAAAACCAGATTTGAGTAGTTGTCGAGAGAGACTACTCGAGTTTAGACATAAAACAGATTTTCAAGTAGTGAATAAGTTGTAGAGATAGATTTATTCATTACTATTCTTTGATATTGAACATTCAAGGTTACTATATTGATAGTTAGGTGGAGAGATCGTCTAAGGATCAATATAGTAACTATCACGATATCATTTAGACATAAATGACTTTGAGGGGATATTTGAACATCATCAATAATCTTGAATCTAATTATTTATCATAGGGAATCATAGATATTTGAAATAGTGAACTCCAATCTTGCCAAGCTTTTATATTTGTCTAAAACCACTTAATAGTTTATGTTAACATCTATTAACAAGATATTTTTCCAAACAAAACAACCCTGTTACTTTCTAAACTTATAACATTTGAATTATAGAACGGCGGTAATATTACCCAATCTCTGTGGATACGATACAAAAATATTTGCCAAAGATATACTCTTTCAACAATGTCCAAGACAATAATTCCATATCCACTATTCTCTACTTTCTTTTGTAGTAAGAAATCTATGCTCCATAACCTTCAGCTTAACCTTAAAGGTTCTATTGGCATCCATAGATGCTTTAAGGACCAAAGGTCCTTTTGCGTCCATAACACGCATCCCCTTGTTTTCCATGTGGGTCTTATAACCTTTCTCAAGCAATTGGCTAATACTTAAAAGGTAACATTTGATTCCTGGAATGTACAATACATCTTTGATCAAAGAATGTCCACCATCCCTTCTCATGGTCAAAATGTCATCGATTCCATCGACCGTTAGAGTGGTATCATCCGCGAACTTTACTTTGTTCTTCATGGCACGATTGATTTTAACAAACCAATCCTTCCTCCTTGTCATATGAGTAGAACAACCAGAGTCCAAGTACCATTCCACGATGTACAGAAATCCTTTCGTACTCATTATGGCATTTTCTACTGCATGTAACCGGTTAACTGTATCATGTAACCGGTTACAACTCAATTTTGCAGCATTCTTAGAATTGCTTCTAGTGTAGTCCCGCACCCTACTGCTCCTACATTCTCCTTCTGTGATCATGACCAAGAGCGTATTCTGTTCATCAAACTCTTACCTTGCAACCTTGACTTCATCCCCTTGAGGTTCCTTCTTGTTCGCATTACACTCTCTTGTAAAATGTCCAAACCTTCGAAACTTAAAACGCTGCTCTTTGCTTTTGTCAAATCTCTTTTTTTTCACTTCTATAGTTTCCTTGACCACCATTTTTATTGCAGCTTCTCTCACCCCTTTGACAAGTCAAATTCTCTGAATTTTAGGACTCTCTTCTACCAAAATTATGAAAAATCCTTTTACTCTTCTTGGCATTTTCCTTTCGATCTCGTGTTCTTCTCATTGAAGCGAGCTTGCAAAGTGATTTCCACCTTTGACTTATCATAATTTCTCTCCTTCATCCTTTGCTCATGAGCCTCAAGAGAGCTTTACAACTCATCTTTACTCATCATTGCAAGATCCTTCGATTCCTCAATCGTTATAACTACATTGTCAAATCTTGGTGTTAAAGAATGCAATATTTTCACGACAACATACTGCTCCGTGACTGTTTCTCCGCCTGACATCACATGATTTACCAACCGAGTGATTCTCGTTGTAAAATTCTTGATTGTCTCCCTTTCTTTCATTTGAATCAATTTTAGTTGACGCTTTTGAGTTGAATCACATTGATGGATCAAAAACATCACCTTAAAATCCTTCTTCTTCTCTTCCTTATGCCTTGCCTGTTGTGCACTCGTTGCACCAACGACAAGAGGATTCACCCCGTTCTTGATCACTTCAAGAACATCTTGGAAGACAAACAACACTTTTATTTTGTTGAACAATTTATCGTAATTCTTCGCATCAAGGATAGGTAGGTTTGCATAGATTCTTCATTGGAAACATAATTCATGTTAAACACTAGGTGTTTGTGGATCAGAACCATGGTCTTGATGCCAAATTTTGGAACTTTGAACCACAAGGTTGGTGAACAAAGGTGGAGAAATTTGGAATATGGAAAGTAAAAGAGGAAAATTGAGAGAGAGAGAGAGAGAGAGAGAGAGAGAATTGTCATTATTTAGGATGAGAATGCATCCAACACATTTATACAAGTGTTATAATATAATTGAGATCAAAAGCAAACAATTGCATAACAGAAAAAGTACAAAACTCGGATGTGTAATCGATTACACCATTTGGCTAACTGATTACAACCGACACTAACAATTAAAATAACTTCAGTGATAACCGATTAACATCTAAGGTTAATCGATTACAACTTCGGAATCTTCACTTTTCTACCATATCAGAAGTGTTTTTGGTTTTGCTGTAACCGGTTACACCTCGAATTAACCGGTTACAACTCTGAAATTATCAATATAATATTTAACAACCCATCATATATTGATATTGATAGTGTTCTTTTATGCACTGTTAAAATTAATCTAAGATAATGATTAAAATAAGTCTATCATTAATTTCGATAATTAATTATTTCATAATTTTAACACAAAGAACATCATTGCACCATGTACTGGCCTGCATCTAGAAAATGTTAAAAATCCACAGTAGGTTTTCTCACAAGTCAACATAGTCAAAATGTGTCGCACATTTACTAATGAATACTATCGATATAGTACTACAAACTTCAACTCAATGAAATAGTTTGGTTAGTTATATATAATATGTGACGTGTGAAATTGATCATTTATTGGTCCTACATCCATAATTTAGTTCTATAAAAACCGAGCACCCGACAAGTAGTGTGTTCAAAAGCATCTACTTAGTATGGCTTTCCCAATGTCTCATTTCTTGTTACTTTCTCTTCTTGTTGGTCTCTTTTTCTTTTGCTTTTTAGAGAAAGGTTTTGCCATTGAAGAACTTTCATGGGAAGAAAGACACCATCTTGTTCAAATCAACTCTCTCTTACCATCATCTTCTTGCAGTTCTTCAACCAAAGGTCAATTCAATCTTTCATGTTAATTTCCCTCTCCCCCAATGGGTTAAGCTTAATTGTTGTTAGTGTTTTTAATTACATGCATGCTAGAAACTTTTATTAAATTATTGTTAATCTTTATGTCTTTTAATTACTATTCTAACTATTTTTTTTTATAATTTTATTGAATTAATAACTGGTGAGTTTGTCCAATATATTGATTATTCAACATATTTAAAAAATTAGTTGTTTATTTATAATAATAGCTAGAATATTTACCAAATAAATTGAGATACATAATAATTAGTAGTGGCATATAGTAAATAGAAATTTAATTAGATTTTTTCCTAATTAACTAATATATGGTTAACCTTGGCTTATGGTATATGGTACAACTAGTAAACTATCCTCTCTTGTTTTGTGGTTCATATACTAAATAGTCAATTCATTGGGAAAAATAATGTTTTTTTAACTCTTCATACTTATTATAGTTTTTTTTTGTTTTTTTGCTCGATGTATTTTGATACTATTACGATCATTTTTATTATAAATGAAAATATATTTTTAGGTTAATATGTATTTAGTCTATATATTAAACTAGATACATCAATCATTTAATAAATTTAAAAATTAGTTTTTATTTTTAATAATAATTAGAGAACCTACTTAAATTTATTGAATTATGTCAATTTGTTTCAATGGTTGGCATCATTTTGTCACGAGAATATTCACATGGAACCCACTATATTGTGCTAATGAAAGGTTACTACTTGGTTTGGTATATAAATATGGAACCCACCATCACATATTAAAGATAGGAAGGATAAAGGAACAAAAGCCACCTACCACTCACATAATTCTTATTTGAATAACCAATTTTATTAATATTAACAATTAATTTTAAATTTCTCTAATTTATAAATAATAAAAAAACATAGACACATAAAACAAATATATATAAAACTAACCAAAAACATTTTGATAAAATGGTCAAAAATCTTTTTTTTTCTTAACGCCGAATCGAACTTGATTTTCGGCTCGACGGATTCAATATTTGATTATGAAGTGCAAAATTTTGTCACAAAAATAATAATTGACATGTTTTTTTCTTTCTATTCCTTAGTAGAGACAAAATGTTAAATTTATAATCACGGGTCATGAGAACACATTCAATCAATACATAAGACACTATTTGACTGAAAGACTCATAACATTCACGGGTCATTGATCACTATTATAACTCTGTATACATACACTAAACTCGAAGAATTCATCACTTGTGACATTGTATTTTGTTCATTTATTTATAATAATTTATCTTTATGAAAGAAAAAAATACAAAATTTATTCACGTTTGGCACCAACACACAATAAGTTAAAAAACAAATAACAAGTGGCTAATTTTCACTTTTACAACACGTCATCTTTTAGGCAAGTTTTGTATAGCTGAAGATATTGACAAATTTTGGCCAAAAGATTCAACTTTTCTCCAATTTTCATACGCGTAAAAGAAACCAAAAAGTTCTTAGAGTTTGCTCAATGATTACACAAGATGAGAGTGCTATTATTTATATCATAGAGTATAAGAGAATTAATATATTGTTTGTGATAATTATTTGTCGTATTAATGATTATTTTTGGAGCTAAAGTAGTGGGAAAACTGTAAGTTGGAAAACTAATATTTTTTAATAAAAAACTATATTAAATTCCATTATTGGGTAGTTTAGTTATTTATATGTACCTAACTAATAATATAAAACAATTATTCTTGAGTATAAATAACTCTCACTTGATATAAATATATAACAAATTAAAGATAAGATTTTGTCTTTGAGTCTTGTCTTTGTGAGTGATATGTTTCAAATATCTCTAGATTCCTTAGGTATAGTCATTCTCATCCTTAGAATAATTTATGCAAATATGACATTAATTATTGATTTTTTTTTATTAATTTTAAAGTAATGGTTAAGCCACAATAATCTGACACCACTAAACACGGTTCATTCATTTTTTGAATTTCAGGTCCAAAAAGAAAAGCATCATTAGATGTATTACACAAACATGGCCCATGTTCCCAACTGAATAACAATGGAAAAGCAAATTCTATTCCAACACATAGTGATATTCTAAATCATGACAAAGAAAGAATAAGCTATATTCACTCAAAGCTATTATCATCATCCAGTAACAATAACAACAATAAGGTGGAAATAGAATTGGATTCTTCTTCTTCAGCTAGTTTACCTGCAAAATCTGGTAGCTTAATTGGATCAGGAAACTATTATGTTGTTCTTGGACTTGGTACTCCTAAAAAAGATTTATCACTTATTTTTGATACCGGTAGTGATCTTACTTGGACTCAATGTCAACCTTGTGCTCGTTCTTGTTATAAACAAATAGATGAAATATTTGATCCATCAAAGTCTACTTCTTATTACAATATCACATGCACTTCTCCAGATTGCACTCAACTCTCTTCGGCTACAGGTATATATTCATGAGTATATCAGTATTTTAAAATGAAAAATATGATTTGACAAAAAAACATGTCTGTCTTTGATTAATGATGTAAAAATACTTTACAAGATTATTGTATATTTCGTTTTCTGTATATGTATTATGATCATGATCATGAAATATTTACATATTTTGTAAAAAAATTTACTTTGTGGATGTAAATTGTATGTTTTTTTACAGGAAATGATCCCGGCTGTTCTTCATCGACAAAAGCATGCATATATGGGATCCAGTATGGCGACCAATCTTTCTCGGTCGGATACTTCAGCCGCGAGCGGCTGACTGTAACATCGACAGATGCTGTCGATGGTTTTTTATTCGGTTGTGGACAAAACAACCAAGGCCTATTCGGCGGCTCAGCCGGTCTGTTAGGCCTTGGTCGTCATCCAATCTCCTTTGTCCAACAAACCTCTCAAAAATACTATAAAACTTTTTCTTATTGTCTTCCCTCCACTTCCAGCGCCGTTGGCCACCTCACATTCGGCGCCACCCGTAACAAGTATGTAAAATACACTCCTTTCGCCCCTTTCTCCAGTAGCAATTCCTTCTACGGACTCGACATTGCTGGGATCAGCGTCGGAGGAACCAAGCTTCCAATCTCGCCCTCTCTTTTCACCTCCGGTGGCGCCATTATCGACTCCGGCACTGTCATTACACGGCTGCCACCTACCGTCTACGCCAGCCTTCGCGATTCCTTCCGCAAAGGCATGGCGAAGTATCCGAACGCATCAGCTCTTTCGATTTTAGACACATGCTATGATCTTAGCGGGACCAAGATTGTGTCTATTCCAAAGGTTGCTTTTTTCCTCGGCGGAGGTAACACGTTGGAAATCGCCGCGCCGGGAATACTTTACGTGGCGAGTTTGAAGCAAGCTTGTTTGGCGTTTGCAGCAAATGGTGATGATAGTGATGTTACTATCTTTGGGAATGTGCAACAAAGGACACTAGAGGTTGTTTATGATGTTGGTGGTGGTAAGATTGGATTTGGTTACAATGGTTGCAAGTGAAAGTGAAGTTAGTTTTGAATATTTTGATCAATGAAGGGTTCTCTTGATCAACTTATTTGATGTTATTGCATACTAGCACTAAATAATTATGTGGGGGTTGGAATAGAAAGAAAATGGAAGAGATAGAAATGTGGA
This sequence comes from Lathyrus oleraceus, assembly GCF_024323335.1. NCBI lineage: Eukaryota > Viridiplantae > Streptophyta > Magnoliopsida > Fabales > Fabaceae > Lathyrus > Lathyrus oleraceus. The sequence continues at coordinate 373,315,391 of NC_066583.1, read as the reverse complement.
AAAATTTGTGTTATTTAGTGGTTGAAGAAGACTTTGTTGGAAATGTGTAACATATATTGATTGAGGGGGCTATATGGATGTGTAATTGTTCGCAATTGTTCATAGATTTGTAATTTGAAACAAGTGTAAGCTTGTTTATGGTATTATAAGGTTTATTGAATAAAAGAACTTCTTGTTTCAATTATGACTTTAACTATTGATCACTTGTGTCTAAAAATGGACATTATGTTATCTCTCACTTGTTCTTGTTTAAAAGTTAATATCTTTAATTTCATGGATTTCACTTGTAAGTCTTGTAAGTAAAACTAGTTATTGGATGAATTGTGATACTATTACTAAACCAAATAAATTTGGCAGTCTTGGAATTCACTCGATGAGAAATTTCAGTACTTCCCTTTTATGGAAACATATTTGGGATTTGTTCCATGATACGAAAAAATAGGAAAAATAGGAAAAACGTACATGTACAAGAATAGTCGTCCACTATTAAAATGACATAGTAATTTTCAACCAAACACATGGTTTTGAATGGATCAAAAAGATCCATACACAAATATCGTAAAAACCTATTTGTAAAAATAATATTTTTCATTATAAAGGATACATTAACTTGTTAACTCTTTTGGTATGCATCGCATGAGCTATCTTTTCATAACATGTTATGAAAAACCACTATGAAGATAACATTTCATGTCCGATATCATTAGAAATACCTATATTATAAATTTAAGTGTTAATTCTCGATACAAAAATCATTTTGAATCCTTTAACGTTAGTATAATGCATATTTTCTCTAGGTAAGATAAGGCATATATGTTTCTCATTTAATTTTGATGGTTTTTTTTCGAGAAATGTGAAAGAGAATATACATTTTTTAATTTCATGACTTTTATTAATAAAAACAGAATAAAGCAAAATGATCATTTTTATTACAGTATATACATTTAAGAATATTGCATTTACATGTCCTTTTGCATTTATATATTACTAAAAAAAAATATCACTGCTTTTAGGTTTATAGTCTAGACCAATTTTATTTTTAGAGACTCTTTGATTATTTAAAATGATATTCAAGTTATCTCTTTCTTTGATAAACTTATAAAGTGTGTGATGCATATTTTAATTTCTATTTTGTAAAATATTGCATTGTTTAAATTTGATAGGTTTAATAAGGTTCTCATAATAATAAGGAGAAGAATGAGAAAAAGAGGTTTGAATTAAAACATTTTATTTTTATATGAGGCTATCTATTTATTTCAGTCAATTTTTATTTTCTATTTTAAGGGAAGCGGTAGTAAGTTTAGAGGCAAAAACGGCAAAAACAACATTTTTTTTAAATTTACTTGATTCTCTATCTAACGTTTTAAAGGTGCGAAAAAATCATTATAATTAAAGTAGGAAGTTATATATTTTTCTCATTGCCTTCATGATTTTTCATAAGGCAAATGTTTGTTTCTTCCACTTTCTTAGAATCATCTGAAGACTTCGTATCATTGTCATCTCAAGCTCTATGTGTCTTTTTTGTTTTTGGTTCTGAGGAGAATTCGACTTCATATGCCATTTTCTTTCCACATTAAAAACATGTTGGTACAGACAAAGATTTTCCTTCGTTTTTGTGTTGAAAACTTTGTTGATTGTCATGCTTTATGAAGTTTTTAAATTTTATGAATAAAAAAGTAATATCTTCATTAGTATTCGAATATCTTCATTCTTTGACCTTAAGAGTGATAATTTTCTTCTTTTTGTCTCCTTCTTCATCCTTAACTAGCCTTTTTAGTTTAATTTTGTCTTTCTTTAATTTTCTAAACAAGGTAGCCAAATTCACATAAGAAAAGTTCATAGGTTTATAAATCAAGGTAACTTTAGGTTGCTACTTACGTTTTACGCATCTTAGGACTTTGTTAACCAAATCCTAATTAAGAAAAGTTTTACCTAGAGTTCTCATATGATTCAGAATGTGAATAAAATGTTTTTCCATATTCTGAATGTTTTCCTCAGGTTTCATTCTAAAAAGCTCTTACTCGTGGGTCAATGTCTTCATCATATCTCTTTTTATCTCGGTTGTACCTTCATGGATAAGTTGAAGGGTATCCCACATTTTTGTAGTATATTATAGTGAGAAACACGTAAAAACTCATCAATAGTGAGAGCAGTAATAATGCTAGAGTTTTTCCTTTCATATTGTGTTGCATTTTTTCCTTACCCTCTTTGGTCCAAATTTCTCTAGTTTTGTTTTTCACAACACTATCAAAAAGAGGAATGGGAAGAAGGATATTATTTATAGAAGTCCAGATATCATAATCCATCCCCTTTATGAAGATTATCATATTCTTTTTCCAATAAGAATACTCCTTCTCCATTGAAGGTATGAGTCTGTTTAGTGAATCGCTTGAAGTCATTCAGACATCCTGAAATGATTAGTCTTATAACAATAGTTAGGCTCTAATGCCACTTGTTGAGTAAGGAAATCCAAACATAAGACCATGGGGATGGAGGGGACTGGGGTGAATTTTGATATTTGGATTTTAAAAAAACAAAATTATATTAGATTGAGTCATTTTAAAAACAGGGTAGAAACAAATAATAAGCAACCAAAACTCCAGAGACATAAAATAATGAGATGGAGTTTGGAGATATCACACCAGCAAATTATCCTGATTCAACCTTAAACCACGTGACATACTCATGTCCTCCCAAGAGTTTCCTCTTGAAATTTCTATTATCAACATCTTAAGCTTTTACATAGGCTTAGCCCAACAACCTTACACCAAGTTTTTTAAAGGTTTAATTTATCTTGAAACCTTCAAGTTTATTATAATAGCACAAGAGACTAAGCTCTTGAATAAATAAATTTCAAATAGTAACAAAAAGATATAACTCTTTGATGAAGTTTTTCATTTTCTTAACACTAAGGCAATCTTGAGCTTTTACATAGGCTTAGCCCAACAACCTTACACCAAGTTTTTTAAAGGTTTAATTTATCTTGAAACCTTCAAGTTTATTATAATAGCACAAGAGACTAAGCTCTTGAATAAATAAATTTCAAATAGTAACAAAAAGATATAACTCTTTGATGAAGTTTTTCATTTTCTTAACACTAAGGCAATTTTTAGTGAATAAAACTGATAACATAAGAAGAATGAATGAGAAAAGAGAGTATATATTTTAGAAAATTCGTGATTTGGAAGTGAGGAAAGTACTCCTTTAAATAGGAAAAAATTTAGCTTAAAAAGGTATCAATCCATGGGCTAGGATGTTGTCTAACCTATTAAAAATGATAAGCTAATTGATTAAGTTAAGCCAAAAAATAAAATCCTAATTTTCTATATATCTTAATTGATTATAGGACTTCCTAATCAGTTAGGATCCAAATTCGCCCCTTAATCGATTAGATGACAGCCGTAACCAATTTGATAGTGAGTCCACCTTTTCTAATTTCTCATAATTTCTTCTTAATCAATTAACCATTTGTCAAGGTTGGTTTTTAGAAGAATTTTAGAAGATGTAAAATTTAAAATCGTTTTAGTGCATGTGTGTATCACCTTTATAATGCAAGACTACTCATGCTTAATTTACATACAAGTGATCAAATACAAGATAAAAATACTAAGTGCAGAATTAAAAGGACTTTTACACTTTTAATTCCTTTTGTTTGATTGATTCAACTTCTTTTAACTCTTTATAGAGAAACTTGAATACTTTTCTTTATGCTTGCTTCTTGACTGATGATGCTCGTGATTTGACTTTTCCTTTTGCAATTGTCATCATCAAAACCTTTAGAAGATTTTAAACTACACACTAGATAGAACTAAATTTACTAATTCAACAACTTTAATTCTAAGGTGCATATAAATTTTATAAAGAATAATTATGATAATATATATAATAGTGATGTAATTAAGAAAAAAAATGAATAAGTCTTGAATATAGTATAATTCAAATTCAAGATAATTTGCATTTAAGTTTCATGTGAGTTTACATTTGAACTTGAGTTGAATTTGGGTGAATATATAAGCCCAAAGTGAATTGCGTTTGTAACAGAATTAAGAATTTGAGAAATAGAATTTGAAAGTTAGTTACAAATCTCTCTCTCTCTCTCTCTCTCTCTCTCTCTCTCTCTCTCTCTCTCTCTCTATCTATCTATCTATCTATCTATCTATCTATCTATCTATCTATCTATCTATCTATCTACCTCTATTCTCTGCATTCTTTTCATCTTCGTCTTCTTCACTCTTGTGCATTAATATAGGTTCATTGTTGAATTCCAATAATTGGTATCAGAGCTACGGTTCTGATTCACGGGAAACACGAGTGTAGTGAGGTGTGTGATTGATTTTGTTCCTAAAATTCGCGTTGAATTGAAGTTCAAAATCGAGGAGAATCACATATCTTGATTCTCAGGGTTTGGGAAACACGAGTGTTGGTAAGAACTGAGGGATTTGCACAAGAACAAAGATGAACGGTGGAAACGATAGTTTGAACACAACGCTTCTAATAGGTCTGCAACTGCACAGAAATACCGTAGTATAAAAAGATCGAATCCACAGAGATTAAGTGTCAATCGTATCGTTATATATCACTTCAATATAAATCTAAGGCTAATAATAATAATTTGGATGAAAAAAACTAAATAAGTTAGTATGAAAAATAAATTAAGATGGAGACTAGAATGTTGCTCGCATCGACCAACAGTACTCGCAAAAGCGTAATAACAATTAATTAAAATGGGATAGTATTTTATTATAATAAAAAAATTAATTTAAAGGAATGATTTGCTTTTGTGCGGCCGAAATTGAGTTTTAGCCTAAAATCTATACTGGCGCTTTCGCGTGCTCAACATATTAAAGTGCAAAACTTCTACTTTCGAAAATTAATTACTTTCAATTAATCAAAAAGTTGTTTAAAGTGAAAAATAAGCTTAAAGGTATTACGAGCTTTCGCGCGTCTAATACCGGATTTTAAATGCATAATAGCATGTTTTCGTGTGTCCATTTATGGCCTTAAAATCCCTTTTTGAAAATAATTATGTTTGCAATTTAAAGAAAACTTGCTTTCGAAGTGCAGTTAATTAAATTCTGAATTTCTACTTAAGTCAAATACAGATTTTGTTCTTTCAAATCTGAACCGGTATCTCTAAATGGTGCTTTCGTAGTGAATATTAAAGTTAAAAATAGATTAAAATTAAGTCTTTAAACAAATCCTATTTAATTGTTTAATTTATGACTTAAATGGGAGCATCGTCGGAACGACGTTCCTCACATTTCGGGCTCTAAGAATTTAGTCGGATATATTGTTAACAGAATAAAAGTAGATACTGGAAATTAATTATAACATACAAAACATACTTAATATATTATAATAATAATAAACTAGGCACATGTAAGTAGTGATAACAAGTAGAAAAATAGTAAATTTGAAATCTGAAACAAGTACTAAACAATGTTGGAATCAAACTCCGAAAATCTGATGTCGACAAGAATACAATACGATCGATCCAAAAGTATACTGGAATTTTTCAGAACTTAAACTTAAACTGCATTTTTCACTCAGTGTGAGCAAATAAGCGCTTTTATAAAACTAAAATTTCTGCTTAAAAATAAACTCTAAAGAATATGATAGAAATTCTGAATTCTAAACACATATTTATAGACCTAAAATCCGTATACAAGTGTCCTAAATCGTGCAAAAAGTAGTGGAGAGATGTACGGAAAATAGAAGGTCAAGTCACAAAACGTGACTGAAAATATGAACTGTAGAACCATGACGGGCGTCATGGCCCTGACGCCCTGCTCGTCATGGACAGTGGAGAGATGACGGGCATCATCTATGTGACGGTTTACCCGTCATCCATCTGGCGCTCAGATTCTTCATATTTTATCCTTTTGTGCTGACGCCTTTGACTTTCCACATCATGACGTGCATCACCTCTTCCGGGAGGGCGGCATATTAGTGTATAAGGGTGTTTTGGCTTCGGTTTTTGCCGTTTTGCATCATTTCTTCATCTGGTCGCTCATGAAACCTAAATACCTGAAATAGAGACAATGTACAAGCATAATACTATAAAATGGAAAAGAAAATGACTCAAATTTTCATGTGAATTAAGTCGAAAATATGATACTTTTTTGCGTTATCAAACTCCCCTACACTTGAACCTTGCTTGTCCTCAAGCAAGTTAGCTAGCATATGCTCAATGAAATGTAGCAACATAGTATAAAATGCATAAGGAAAAACAAAGCATCGGAATTAATCATACGTGGCTGATGAAAATTAGTTCAGCTAGGATCAACTCAATAGGTACTAATGCAACACTAAGGGTATTGTAATAACACAAACCACTCTCATGGACACAAGTATCCCTCCTATAGTTCCAATCATTTCATTGAATAAAAGTATAATTTCCCTATTTGTTTTATCATCTTTCGTTCGTGACAATCACATTAAGATCATTTATCTTACACACATGGCAGACAGTTTGTTTAGTGATTATGATAAAAAAAATATATCTCATTGGATTTTCACAATTTTTCTCTTTCTTTTTCAAAGATACATTTTCCTTCTTCTTTTTGCAAGTTCAACCACCTGTTGGGATAAATGACCGAGTGAGGGTCACCTAACTTAGTAAATGCGATATCACCTTTTTATTTAACTATTGCATCACGAGATCATTCACTTATTATTTGTCGACCAACCCAACTCAAATGTGTGCCTATAGATGGTGTTTGACTGATAAAAACTACTTTGAGGATTACTAATAAAATATGAGCTTAATACTAGAATTCAATGGGGATTAAACTAACATGCATAATTGGGAGGCTTGAGGTGTTAGGACAATACCGATTTTGTCGGATTTTCCCAAGTCTCCTCAACCTAGCCTTTCCTCTTTTCACAACCTATATAGTTTTAAATCAAACTAAGCTTCCTAAATTTTTTCAAAAATTTTTGGTAGGGCTCAAGAAAATAGGAAATTCAATAAACAACAGAATACCACGCATAAATACTCGACATCACATGCAAATGACTCAAAACATACACTACGTTATGAAAATAAAAATAACTACGGGATAAAAGCACCAATAGCATAAAATAAACTAAGAAATCAAAATGAAATATAATAAAAAGTGATAAAATAAATTAAAGCAATAAAATTCCTCCCCTGCACTTAAATCTGACATACTCTTCAATGTCAGAAAATAAGAGCAAAATAGGGAGGTAGGACCTGGTGAGAGAGAACTCAATGTTGACCATGACCTCGACCTCGTCCTCAATGGGGTCCGTAGTGAGGAAGCAACAAGTACATACCCATACCCTACATAAAATGGAGCATATCCTACATCATGTTGCCATAGTAGGTCTAGTTCTGTAGGTATATGGACTCCCTCTACTTTAGGCCAAGCATCATCCATTTCAGAGGATCAGTCAGGTTTAATATCATATGTTGGTTCTGCGCCTAAGAATCATTTAACTATTGTTGTAACTGCTAAATCATCTCTTGGTTGTGCAAGTCAGTAGAATGCAAAGTCTTCATGTGAGCCATCATATCCATCTGCTGCTGATGCATATTTAAGAATAGCAGGTCACGCTTTGTATCAGCATCATTGTGCGCATGCACTTCGCATCTCAGATCCGTGATCTCATGCCTAAAGGCATTATAATCCTATTCGGCGTCGACTGATGGTAACATGATGTATCTGCTTAAAGGTTAGAGTAATATGGTGGTGTATGAGCAGGTGAAATGTGATGTTGAGGGGAAAAGTGTGGAGGGGGATATGGAGTTCGGGTGTGGTGCGTAGGTGTCGAAGAGTATCGCTCTCTCTGGTCTAACTCCTCATATGTATCACCACCACCGCCCACTCCAATGTCCATAGGTACGGCCTCGACGTCTTTGTCGATTGCTAGGCACATGCTATGATCTTAACGGGACCAAGATTGTGTCTATTCCAAAGGTTAATTTTTTCCTTGGCGGTGGTAACACGGTGGAAATCGCTGCTCGGGGATACTTTATGTGGCGAGTTTGAAGCAAGTTTGTTTGGCATTTGCAGCAAATGATGATGTTACTATCTTTGGGTACATGCAACAAAGGACAATAGAGGTTGTTTATGATGTTGGTGGTTGATCGGTCTCCAATTCTACTTATTTTATGACACTTATTCGACACAATTTCACAAAGTCGGTAACATATTATTCTACCTATTTTGTTATTCTATTTAGTAAATTAGATGTTTGCATTTTTATTTCAGTTTGTTTATTTTCTTTGGTTTGCGTCATTATACTCGATTTTATGTCTCCTTGTGGTAGTTTTATTGGTTTCAGGTGTAAGCAAGAATACCGAAGGACTCGCCAAGGGAATCGGGCGTTCCGGGCCCGTCGGAAGAGGAAAGTTGATGATACAGTAGCCCTGACACGGCCACCCGTGTTTCCCAACACGGCCCGTGTCAGGAGAAGAGGGGTCAGGGCCAAAAATAGGGAGCTGACATAGGTTCCCGTGTCAGCTGATACGACCCGTGTTAGCCACCCTGGAAGGGGCGTGTTAGCCTTTGCAGCCATACAGCCAACACGGTCGTTCGTATTTCCTGACACGGCCAGTGTTGGCTTGGACACTTCATTTTCCAATTTTTGCTATATTTTAGCACGACTGATCCCAGAGGGCATTTTGGACTTTTACTACATCAAATATGCGATCAGGAACTATTTAGGGAATTTTTGAATACGGAGAACGGGACTTTTACACGATTACAGATTTGGTACGATTAAGATTGAAGCGATCAAGAGCTGCAAAGAACGGAGGTCCTTCAAGAGCGGACGCGATTAAATATCAGAGGGATTCCCTTACTATTGTAATGTCTAAATTTTATATTGTATCTTATTTGAATAATATGAGTGGTTAAACCCCCCAATGCTAGGGGGTGTCCCTAAATTGATCGTGTAATGACTCTGAATTGTTAATTTCCTTAATATATGATGTTGTTTGTCAATTTCAGTGTGCAATATTTGTAATGCTTTCTTTATCAGAAAAATAAGGATTATTATATGGTTAACAATTAGCGGGATTGCAATTGTTAAGGTTTTTATACAGTGAAACCATAGTAGATATCACCTAGGGCTAAGGATACCCTATGGTTACCGGTTTTATCTTGTTAATTCGTATTGATTGGTTCATTATAATCGCCTAAGGACTTAGTGATTAGAATGAATGATCAAAGGTTTCCCTCTGAGGTCTTAGGAGGAAACAATTTTAAGATTCGGTAATTGAACATTTTGAATTGTTTAAGGAGATATACATTTAAGGTAATTACAGGAGATTTTCATACACCATCCTTGGCATATTTTTCTAAATTGTGAAAAATATTTATTCTATTTTTTTTTCTCATTCCCTTATACAGTGATTTTTTACAAAACCCCAACTATTTGTTTTGTTCAATTGAGTCACAATTTAAACTTGTATTGTTGTGCAGTCCTCGAGATCGATCTTTGGGAAACATCCCTATTATTACTACATTGGCAAAATAGTACACTTGTTGTTTTCCCGATCAAGTTTTTGGCACCGTTGTCGGGGATTGCGAAATATAAAGTTTAAATTATTTGAATTGAAATTTTGTTGCTCTGCAACTAAATTCCCCCCCCCCCCCTCCCCATTATTTTGATTAGTATCAACTAATTTGTGTTTGATATTTGTATGCGAGGTAAGGCCTCAACTGATTTTCCTTTTGACGCAAAAATCGAAAGAACTTTGCGGGCAAGACTCAGACAAGCTCGGTTGGCAAGACTGGAATCAGATAAAGAAGAACCTTCCATTCATTCAGGTTTAGATTCAGGTTCAGAGAGAGAGATCGAAGCAACGGCGGAGAATCCACCGCCACTAGAAAGATTGTTGGGTGACTACGGAGGTGAAAATGCACCAACCGGGAGATTAACAATTGTCAACCAACCAGTGAACGTGGCTAATTTCCAGTTACATCCCAGTACTATTAATCAGCTTGAAAGGAAACATTTCACTGGAAAGGTAAATGAAGATGCAAACAAGCATTTGCAGAGGTTTCTGACTATGAGCAACACTCTAAAATTTGATGGTCACACTGAAGAAGCTAAGAAGTTGAGAATGTTCCCATTCACCTTAGTGGAAGAAGCCAGATAATGGTTATATTCTCTACCTGCCGGTAGCATCACATCTTGGGAAGAGATGGAAAAAGCCTTCTTGAATGAGTATTTTCCAGCGTCAGTTTTTCTGCGGAAGAGGTATGAAATTCTGAATTTTAAGCAGAAGGACGGGGAAAATTTGGGAGACGCCTATAAGAGATTCAAGAGAGTCCTGGTCGCCTGCCAAAATCATAATATGGATCCAACCGAACAGATGCAGATATTTATGAATGGATTCAAAATAAAGGCCAAACAGTTGATTGATACCGCAGCCGGTGGCTCTACTAATTTCTCAACAACCACCAGTATCAAGAAGATCATTGAAGCTATTGCTGCTAATGAGCACTTGCAGTTGTACGATAGATATCAAAGTAAAACAGAAGGGGTTATCGATTAAAAGCTAGAAACCAATAAAATCTGTATCGAAGATATTATAGCTGCTGAAGTTGAGAAGAAGCTGAAGGCGATGAATATAGGTACCCAACAGGTGGCACAGGTCCAACCGACTCCTATTGTCTGTTGTGAGATTTGTAATGGTCCGCACCAAACGGTGTATTATTTTGAAACTCCTTAACAAGTGGAGGAAATCAAATTTTTGAAGCATAATAATCCTTATTCCAACACGTACAATCCGGGTTGGAAGAATTATCCCAACTTCTCATGGAAAGACTAGAAAGGGAACACTCCTCAACACGGCCAATACCAAACTCAATATCAACAACAACAACAACAGCAAGCCCCTAAGAAAGATGATTGGGAGACTACCATTGAAAGAATGGAAGCTCATAATGTTCAATTCCAAGAAGAAACTCGAAACAATCAGAAAAATACCACATCGTCCATAAAAAATTTTGAAGTCCAGATGGGTCAAATAGCATAACAATTAGCCTCGAGTTCTCAAGCATATGGTGCTCTACCTAGTGCAACTATGACAAATCCTAGAGAGCGTAATAATGTGAGCGTTGTGACAACAAGAAATGGTAAATCTGATGAAGTAGTTGACGAGATGGATGAAGAGGAAGATCAATTGATCGAAGTGGATCTTGAGATCAAAGAAAATGAAGTTGTGAGGAAAGAAGTAGTGACACCGAAACCAGTAGTGAAAGAAACAGTCAATGAGCCTAAGCCGGTTGTTAAGCTTCCTTTTCCAGAAACAAGAAAAAGGGACAACATGAGAAAAACTTTGAAAAGTTCCTAGTGTTGTTCAAGAAGCTAGAGATTAACATTCCACTCTTGGAGGCACTTGAACAAATGCCTACTTATGCCAAATTCATGAAGGACATCATTTCTAATAGGCATGCCATCGACACCAAATTTTTTTGTAATACCCCAAAATTTACCCTTCATTTTTCCTGGAAGCATGAGATTATGTTTTACACTTCATTAGCATCATATTAGGTCATACTCATTGCATACTGCATTAGTGACATGGAGATCAGGTTTTGATCGATCACTCCTTAACAGAAGGAGCCCACACAAAGCAAGATTGAGAATTGGACTTCATTTTCTAAGTATACAAGTCTCAAGGGTCTCAGGGGGGTCCAAGTATCTTATTATGGTCCTCAGTTCATCAGCGAAGGATTCAAAGCTATCAGAGTGTTCATCTGGATTTAATCAGAAATTAGGGTTTCATGGCTACCTGCAACAGGCAATATTTGGTTGGAAGTAGAGGAGCTCATCCATGTCATGATTATAGAGGCATATTGGCCTAGGAAGATTCACAATTATCTCAGAAAGATCCATTAGCAATCAGTGCAATCAGTTCCTGATCATTTTGCCCTAAAACTAGGGTTTGGTATAAAATCAGTTTATTTCTGATTCTTTGGGTGAAACTCTTTTCCATGGCCCTCCATATGTCCATAAGGGTCTACATATAAAAAATTAGCTCTTTATTTGAGCCAGAAGTGCTTCAATTGATCAATGGAATCGGGAATCAGACACTTTAGGAAAAGTCAACTGTGAGGGGAGAAAAGTCAAGTCCTGACATTTTGAGAGTGGAATATCAAAATACATGCCTAAGGGAGCCTACATGTGAAATTTGATCAAGGTTGGATCATGGATTCATCATTTAATCAGGAATTGGAAAAGTTACTTAATTTGGAAATGGTTGACTTTCCATTTAGGGCAAGTTTTCATGGTTGTTGCACTCACTTTAAGCCCATTTTGCATCAAGATAAAAGCTCCATTTGAAAATTTCTCCAACATTAAAGTTGTTCCTCTTGTTCCAAGATTTATATAGATATAAAGTTTGCTCCATTTGGATTAGAATTGAGAAAGTTATGCTTAGTCAAAGTGAGATATTTTTTTAGGACACTTAGAAAAATTTCTAATTCCAAAATCTTCAAAATTTGTCAAGACTTCTTGGCCAGTTTTCTTACACTTCAAGACATTATTTGAAAATACTTTCTTCACAATAATTGTACCTTGACTTGTCCTCTTTCACATCCTTTTTGAATCATCTCATTTGGATCCATGGTTTGAGAGATACATTCATTTAAAGTGGGCATCATGACTTGATTTTCTAGGCAGATTTTGGGTCTGGCTGGCCCAATCAGATTTTCTAAGCATGCTGCACAAACCAGTCACGTTTTTTTACCTCTTTTGGCCATGCATTGGACATCCATTCACTTAAGTTTGGCCCAAAATAACAACATTTTAAACCTCACTTCACACTTTTATTCTTATGGATAAATCACTTATTAAAAAGCCCATGAGAACACCTAATCCACCCTATTTAAGAAGCTGAAACCCTAACCCTAAAGGAGCATTGGAATTTCGTGGCAAGGAGGCAAAGCTTCATCACATATCATATTCCATTCCACTTCTATTTTCCATTAGGTAATCATCTCTTCCATGGCCATGTTTTGATATATCTACGCTTGCTTACCATGTTCATCACCATTAATCATTCCATTTTCATATTTCTTTTTCTTATTTAAAATATTTTCTTCGTCCATAAAACTACCCAAAAATACTTTTCACTTTTCTTAATGTTTTATTTAATTTTATATAATTTTTATATTCGTATTTTTTTAATATTAATATTTTATTTTAATTATTTATTCTAAATGGTCCATTTTAACACACTTTTTTTATTGATTTTATTTTTGTGACTTAAAATTATTGTTAGCATTTGATTTTTGGGATGAAGGTTGACCACTGTCTCATGGTCAACCTGACCTTTTCTTGGAATTTTATTTCACATTTTCAATTTATTTTGGATTTATTTTTGACCTAGTTTGGTTGGTTGACTTTTAATTTGACTTTTGTTTTATTTTAATTAATTCACGTATCAATTTTCATTATTTTTAAAATATTTTTGGGGATGATGATGTCCTGACCCCACCTTATTTAGTTTAATTTTTCATAATTTTCTTGATTAATTTGCTATTTATTTGTTATTTTTTAAGTTGACTTGAATTTTCAGTTGACTTCTTTATGATCGATGTTTGACTTAGGGATTGCTTATGGAAATTGAAGAGATCTTTTGATCCTCACTCGTTCATCTCATATTCCATGTATTAGAGGCCTTTTACATTGATTTTATTTGTTCCTTACCTCATTTCCTGATTAAATTATTCAGTGGACCCTTCGTGTGCATATTTTCATCTGTTTGATTCATTTGTTATCTTTTATACTTGTTTCTCTCATTCATACTTTCTATTGCTTGATTATTTAACATATTCATACTCCCATACATTGTTTAAATGCTCCATTATTTGATTCTTTGGTTTGATTATATATTTTTTATTTATCCGATCTGATTGATAACTGTTGCCTACTTGTATGATGTATGAGGCATATATTCTTATTGTTTGTTTGCCATAAATAATCCCCATTCATAACAAATGTACCCCTCTCCCATAAAGTGTATAATATTTATTTATTTATTTCTTTAGTCACCTGTTAATACAAGAATTAAAATGAACATCCGATAACCATTTCAAAATAAGATCAAAAGCTCGATCCAACGTCGAGTAATCATTTTTAAAACTTAACAGAACCAGCACGCATTCATCCATCCTCTTGTAAGTCGATTGCCTCAGGCATCGCCATCTACCTGTAAGTCGATTGCCTCCGGCATCGCCATCTACCCTTATCCGTAACTCCTCTTCGCGCTCCATCTGTCGACTCTTGTTCCCATTAGGTAGAACCCTTTGTATGATAACATAGGTAGAATTCCCTTATTCTTTGCATGCTAACATTAGGTAGATGTTCCCCTTTGTAAATCCTAACACATAGGTCCATATTGCATGACAACCCTAGAGTAGAGCTTCCCCACTTTTAGACCTTCCGTGCGTCTCCGATCTTGTGGCATGTCAGTCCGTTCTATTGCAAAGAGGTAACTGTCTAAGACTCGATTCAACGAGCTGCAACACCTACTGCTAGGACGTTGAACACACTTCCCACCCTCCTTTGACACAACTGGTGTCCTCTTTTGTAAGTCCATGTTCAGATGGCAATCCTTAACCCCTAGTTATCCGGACTACGTTTTGCTCTGATTCTCATTCCAGATGAGATACGTAGGCATAAGACGCGACGTCTTACCGAGCACACTTCTCTTTAACCCATAGGTAGCCGAGCTACGAAGACTCTGATTCTCATACTCAGATGAGATACGTAGGCAGTGGATATGACATCCTTGCGAGTCATTTTCTTTTAACCTTCCTTTTAGTAAATAGTACTTTAGATATACGTACACCCTTTAGACTAGAACAACACTTATGAAAAGGGCTCCCTAGGAGTACCTAAGATGTTTTGGGTGCTTAAAACCTTCCCATTGCATAACCAACCCCCTTACCCAGATCTCTGACATTTTTACTAGTTTTTGATTCGATAAAACTTTTAGGTTTTTGTTCACTTTCTAACCATTCCTTTGGATAAATAGAAGTGTGGTGGTGACTCGACTTGTATGGTTTACCTTGGATTTAGTCAATATCTCTAATGGTAACGAATACCCCGCTACATTTGCAGGGTATGAAGATTCCAATGAAGAATAAAGATTGAGGAGCGGTCACTATTCCTTGTACCATTGGAGATAGGTCATTCAACAAAGCTCTTATTGATCTAGGAGCTAGTATGAGTCTCATGCCATTATCCATTTACAAGAAGCTTAGTATAGGGGATATGCAAGATACCAGGATGACACTCCAATTTGTCGATCATTCGGTCAAGAAACCGTATGGTATTGTTGAAGATGTTCTGGTGAAAATTGACAAGTTTGTATTCCCGGTGGATTTCGTAATTCTAGAAATGCCCGAAGATGAAGATATCCCTCTCATTCTTAGGAGACCCTTTTTAGAGACGGGAATGTGCTTGATCAACATAGAAGAAGGGACTATGACGTTGAAGGTTTATGATGAGGAATTAAAGATTGATGTTCGAAACACCATTAAGTACAAAGATGATATTTATACCAGCCATACTATAGAGGTTCTGGATCAAGTGATGATGTATGATAGTCCTTTGAATGCACCATAGTTACCTTTGGAAAGAGTGTTGAGTTTGTCCATTTTTTACAGTGATAAAGAAGTGGACAACTGGGAGTCTGA
This sequence comes from Lathyrus oleraceus, assembly GCF_024323335.1. Classification (NCBI taxonomy): domain Eukaryota; kingdom Viridiplantae; phylum Streptophyta; class Magnoliopsida; order Fabales; family Fabaceae; genus Lathyrus; species Lathyrus oleraceus. Next base: position 373,299,705 of record NC_066583.1, on the reverse strand, counting down.
AGTGCTAGCCTTGATGGGCGCACAACCCCCATGGAAAGGATCTCGACCACACCGGTGGGAAGATTTACGACTACCTCAAACTAGTGAGGAGGATAAAGAGCCCAAGAAAGGAACGAAGTTGAAACAACTTCCTGAGAATCTCAAATATGTCTTTCTCGATTCTGAAGGAAAATGTCCTGCTATCATAAATTCGAGCCTAAGGAATATCCAAGAAGAGAAGCTCATCTAAGTCCTAAAAAAATACAAAAAATCTATTTGATGGGCAATTGAGGATTTGAAAGGTATTAGCCCTACTGTGTGTATGCATAAAATTATCATGGAAGAAGACCACAAACTGGTGGTCTAACCGCAAAGAAGACTCAACCCAACAATGAAAGAAGTAGTTCGGAAAGAGGTGGTGAAATTGCTAGACGCATGTCTTATACATCCTATTTATGACAACCCTTGGGTGAGTCTAGTGCATGTGGTCCCAAAGAAAGGGGGGACCACCGTAAAAAGGAATGAAAAGAATGAGTTAATCCCTAATAGGAAAATTATCAGTTGGCGCGTTTGCATTGACTATAGGAGGTTGAACATAGCGACTAGGAAGGACTACTTCTCGTTGCCATTTATTGACCAAATGTTGGAAAGGTTAGCTGGACATGATTACTACTATTTTCTAGATGGATACTCCAGGTATAATCAGATTGCAGTTACTCCGAAAGACCAAGAGAAGACAACATTCACATGCCCATATGGCGTGTTTGCATATCGAAGAATGCCATTCGGGTTGTGTAATCTAGCCACCTTCCAACGCTGCATGACTTCCATCTTCGCCGACATGATTGAAAAGCATATGGAAGTGTTCATGGATGACTTTTCAGTCTTTGATTCTAAGAAGAAGAAAAAGTTTGTTCATGATTGCAGATTCTACTTGTGGGATGACCATTCCTATACAAGAGAGGAGTAGATGGGCTGGTCAAAAGATGCGTCCCGGAAGAGGAACAAAGGGATGTACTCAGAGCTTGTCATGACTCGGATTATGGAGGACACTTCAGTGGTGACAGAACAACGGCTAAAGTCCTTAAGTCAGGTCTATATTGGCCCACGCTGTTCAAAGATGCCCAAGACATAGTCAAGGAGTGCGACAAATGTCAAAGAACGGGGAATATTTCTAAGCGAAATCAAATGCCACAAAACGCTATGCTGGAAGTTGAATTATTTGATGTTTGGGGAATAGACTTCATGGGGCCGTTTCCACCTTCATTTGGAAAGAATTACATCTTGGTAGCAGTGGATTACGTATCAAAGTGGGTGGAAGCGGTGGCATTTTCCACCAATGATTCTAAAGTGGTTGTGACCTTTCTGAAGAATAATATTTTTTCGAGATTTGGAGTGCCGAGAGCACTTATCAGTGATGAAGGTACTCATTTTTTAAACAAACTGATGGAGAATTTGCTAAAGAAATATAATGTTAAACACAAGATCGCCATTTTGTATCACCCGTAAATGAGTGGCCAGGTCGAAGTGTCCAACAGGAAGATAAAGCAAATACTGGAAAAGAATGTATGCACATCTCGGAAAGACTGGGCAGTGAAGTTAGAGATGCACTATAGGCATACATAACGGAATTCAAAATGCCCGTAGGTATGTCTCCCTATCAGTTAGTTTATGGAAAAGCTTGTCACTTGCCACTAGAGTTGGAGCACAAAGCGTTTGGGGCATCCAAATTCTTAAATTATGATCTTGCCAAAGTTGGTGAATCCATAATTCTTCAGCTCCACGATATAGAAGAGTTTAGGAATCAAGCCTATGAGAATGCCAAAATCTACAAGGAGAAGACAAAAAAATGCCATGATCAGAAGCTACTGTGAAAGGGGTTTGTCGAGGGACAAATGGTGCTCTTGTTCAATTCCAGGCTAAAACTCTTTCCGAGAAAGTTGAAATCCAAGTGGACGGGTCCATTTTTGGTTCACAAAGTGTTTCCCCATGGAGCAATAGAACTTAAAAATCCTAGTAATGAGGATACATTTAAGGTGAACGGACAAAGGTTGAAACATTACTACAAATGTCAGGAAAGTGGTCTGATTGAAAATGTTCGTCTCAGAGGATAAGAGAGACGATCGTCGAGCCATGCGACGTTAAATGCAACGCTTCGTGGGAGGCAACCCACGGTTTAATTCTAATAACTTCAGTTGTTTAGTGTGTTTCAAATTTTTATTTGTAGGTTCGCATGTAAATTGCACAGTATAAAAGAAAAGGTTTGAGTCAAACTCATAAAAGACAGTTGGTTAAAAGAACCAGGGAAAACGGAAAAAAAGTCAATTTTTTGAGGAAAACAGGGCCCTGACATGGGTGCCCGTGTCAGGCAAGGCACCAAGTTGGATGGATGTATAGTAGGCTGACACGGTCGCCCGTGTCAGCTCTACTATAAGTGAAGAGAAATACTAGTGTCCTGACACGGCCGCCCATGTCACGGGACACGACCCATGTCAAGCAGCACTGTCAGATTTTTCAAAATTCAAATTTTTTAATTGTGTGGCCCCCACTTGGATTTTCCACCACTTAAAACCATTTTAATCCCATTAATCCATTTAAATCTGATTTTACACCTTCTTTCTCCCATTTTCACCAAACCTTTCTTCTTCCTCCATTCTTTTACAAAGTTTCTACATAACCTCACCAACAAAACCTCGCTACTTTACCGTCGTACTCTGTCCAAATCGCTAACACCCTTCATGACATTGCAAGAAAATTTAACAGCTCCTTGAAAAACCATATATATATATATATATATATATAAGAGAGAGAGAAAGCAATATGAAAAGGACACTAAGGAGGGCCTATTAGAAAATTTAATCGACATTGGAAGAAAATTTAACAGCTCCTTGAAAAACTATATAATATATATATATATATATATATATATATATATATATATA